>NC_060160.1:7311477-7392947 GCF_021292245.1 Micropterus dolomieu | reverse complement strand
TGAAAGTCCCAAAATATTCTCTTACTATCACTGCCTTTGTAACTATTCCCACTCGTATTGCTTCACTTACCTCATTTGTGCTCCCCTGCAGAGCCATTAAAAAGAAAAAGAAAATATAGTGTGAGCACATACATGCATATATATAAATAAAGCATCTTCAATACCAGTTCATTATTGCTGTAACACTGATTTAAAGAAGATTGCTGCCCTCTAGTGGTTAAAAGAGACTGTATCACCTAGATGTGTGCTTGAGTGTACAGTATTTGTCTTTACTGTCCATATTGCACCCTAGTTGATTTTTTTGTTGATTAATTGATTAGTCAATTGAAAGGAATTGGAATTGAAAGGACCTAGCATCGGTTTTTATAATTGTGTAATTGATTAATTGAGAAAATAACCAGCAGAATATGTGCTGAAAATAGTTATTGACCATAATGTTGACATAACCAAACACTTTGATGGCTCCATGATTTAATTAAGTTTACAGTTTGTGATTCCTCTTCATCCATTGTGAGTAAATCAGCGTTCTTCCATCACTGGTAAACAGACAGGATTTGTTTCATTGTCATTTAATGCGTATCTTAAATCAATAGATAGTACTGAAAGGATTAGTCCATTCATCAAATTGCAAGCTATTGTGATTATCAATCATTTAAGTCATTAATCTCATTTCAGCTTCTCAAATGGAGAGATTTGCTGCTTTTCTTTGTTTAACATTGTTGTAAAGTGAACAACAAACAAGCCACCTTGAGAAGTCACAATCACTCTGGAAACTTGTGACAGACATTTGTTACTTTTTGTGACAATATATAGACTAATCTATTTTTTTAAATAATTGACATAGTGAAAAATTAAAGTTAGATACAGCTGTATATTTAGAATAGATTACTGCATGCTTTTCTACAATCCTCTTATGACAAATGGAGATAATTTTTTTTTTTTGTTCAAAATGCAGCAGCCAGACTCCTAACTGGACATTTGATATTTCAAGATTAATTCTGATATAATGATTTTAAAGACCACCTTCTGAACGACAAAACCCTCAATAGATTGGCACAGTTTTGTATACAGCGCCTGATATTAAACCATATATACCAGTACATCTTCAATGCTCTGTAAGTGCTCGATAGCTGGACTGTTATAGTGATTTTAACTCAGTTGAGAATTTTAAATCCAGTCCCAAAACACACATCTCTCTTTAATATGGCTCTTGCAAGTCTACATGTTGTGCAAACATACAGTCTCCTGTAAACTTATTTTTCACTTGAAGTAGTCACCTACTTAAGATCTGTTGATATGTTAATTTCTCTTAATGTTTTTGTGTTGGAGGACCCCCTTGAAAATGAAATTGTGTTTGGGGGGGGGGCGGTATTTAATCTGTATATTTTGTGTATCTATGTTTGTCTGTATGTGGAAATGCCAATACTTGCATGGCTGTGCACACATAAAGATGTTTTTATAATTGTTTATTGTGTGCAAAGACTCTTGCTGGTGATTTTGCATTATTAATGAAATTAACTTGAACTTGATGATTATTAATTCAAATATTGATTAAGTTAGACAGCCAGATTTGTTCTTAACTTCATTAATGTCTATGTCTTTGTTTAATTACCTGGTCCCAGAGTGCACCGGCCACCTGATCGATGACGGCACCGAGTTCTCTGTATTCCCCAGAGTACCGGATGTAGGCCCAGGTGCAGAGAGTGATCAATGCCAGACCCAGGATCATGTTACACAAGCTGGCAATGATGTCCACGCCCACAAAGCCTGTGATGCCTGCGGCCACGTACATGACAAAGATGACCACGAACAGGGTGGCCGGCGTGCGGGCTGCGTGGAAAATGTTCTTGGAGTCATTGTGCTTGATGTACTGGACAAACACCTCGTCAATTTCTCCCTCCAGCTGCTGCAGGTAGCGGCGGCTGAACTCCTCGCCTCCCATCTTCTTCACTCCCCGAAAAACCTGCAGTGCCTCCTCTCTGATGGCGCTGTGTCGGGCCTGCAGCTCGCTGGGGGCCAGGAAGGGCCGGTCACCCCCACAAACCTGGGAACGAGGAGAGGGAGAAGGAGAGGGTTAATTTAGAAGGATTCGACAGATGGTGGACAGTTTGAGATTTTCTTGAAAATCAGGTTTACATTTCCACTTACCCCCTCCATTTTCTTGTTGTACAGATCCTTTGCAGCCGCTACTGCTGCCAAATTATTGGCTTCTGCTGTGGCCTGTGAGCAAGCAGATGGAAATACAGTGATTTTAAGGTAATATTAGGTAAGACAAAATAAGAGGAACTTTATTGATCCGACACATGGAAATGTGTCAGCAGAAGTACAAGAACAGATGCTTAGAAAAGTAACTTTAAAAACTTTTAAAAACTAGAATACTACATATATACATGTATACAAATACAACATGAAAATACTATATACACCTGTGGATGTACTCTTAAGTCTCAGTTAGCAATGTGATGATCCATTGTGATGAACATAAATTGTAACGTTAAAGTGTATTGAGACAAAGGAAGTTGCAATTAAACATGAAATACAAACCTTCTACTAGAAAGACCATGAATAAAATGTACCTGCAGCATGGATTTTGGATGTGGCAGCTCTTCACCTTGGTATATTTTGATGTATGCCTGAAAAAAACAAAGGCATGACAAAAAGCATTAAAAGTAACAGGACTGGTTAAATCATCAGGTAATATAAATTTGTTGGATTGAGTCACAGCCTCGTGCAGAAACTCAGAGTTTAACAGTTACTAATATACGTAACAAAAGACAGACTTTTAACTATAAAGATAAAATACCTCAAAACCAATATCAATATTCAAAGAAACTACAGTGTTGGCTCATATTAACGGGGTCCTTTGTTCTGACCTTGAAGTACTCCACCAGTCCTCTGCAGGTGATTTTGCTGCCATTGATCTCCTTCACATCGATGTTACGAGGACTGAGGAGCCAGGGGACCAGAACCTTCAGGTTGTTCAAAAAATCGCCATCGATCTCTAAATGGGAAAGAGAGGAAACAGCTGGTGAGGGTATACAGTCTGTGATGAAATTCAACAGTGGTTGCTAAATTATATCCAGTTTGTGGTGGTACACGCAGTAGTCCAGGAAAATAAACGGATAAGATCAGCAATTCAGAGCAGCACAAACTGTGAGACACAAAACAGCTTGTTTTCTCCCGGGTGCTGTTTCTCCCAAACTCCAGTGCATCACCTGCTCCTGGACAATTCATAATTGAAAAAACTCAACCCTTTCATATTTTTAGCTATTTCTAGAATTTAGGCAGTTATTTAGATTTTTAGTTTATGGCTGCAATGGATTGGCGACCTGTCCAGGGTGTGACCCTCCTTTCGCCCGGTGCCAGCTGGCATTGGCTCCAGCCCCCCACGACCATGTACGCAGGATAAGCGGTTGACAATGGATGGATGGATGGATGGATATGTGTTTATGATACTAATAAAAGTACTAATGCCTTATATATTTTGCAACCTGGCGGATCCTACCTCAGAACCAAACGGCCAAATTCATTTGTTCTTCTTATTCATACAAGTTTATTGTAAATAGTACATTTGTGCAGTACCTACACTCAAATATTCCCTATTTACACCATTTCAGATTCTACACATCTGACTTTTTATCAAGACTAAAAGTCTACAGCCCTGCTAACATGCTCACATTGACAATACAAACACACTGATGTTTACTGATTAACAACAGTGCTTGTTAATCATGTTAGCATGCTAACATTAGCACTAAACACAAAGTACAGCTGAGGCTGATGGGAATGTCTTTAGTGCTTGCAAGTACTAAGTCCAAAATCAAAGTACTGTATTGGACAATTCAAATTTTTGACCGGATGATAGATGAAAGGTCATGGGGTTGCCGAAGTTATTAGAATCTATCCTATTGGGAAACATTTATGTCTGTACCAAATGTCATGAGAATCCCTCCAATAGACTTTTCACAAAAAACAAAAATGTATGAGATTCATAAATCCTGTGTGTTGTAAATGTACTTTGCCAAAAGGTGTCTCATTGAAATGCTTTAAAACCTGACTTTGAAGATCACTTAAGTTTAGAAACCTTTGACCTTTGAATTCTGTGTTAATTTAAGACTGAATGAAATAATCACATGTAATAAGACAGAGGAAGTGTACCTGTAATTCTTCCATCAAAGTGTGGGTTGGTGGCCACTTTGAGGCCCGGGTGAGGCATCAGGAAACAGGAGATGTTGGTGAAGCAGGAGTGGATGTGTTTACGCACGTTCTGCAGCTCTTCGTGCTGGTTCTCTGAGATCTATACCACAAACATGACCGCATGTATCAGGTTTTAGACGTGCCTTAGTTAGGTTTAGTTAGCCTCATGTGGATCTGTACAGCGACTGTTTAAAACTGCCCTTTCACCATCACAGCAGAGAAAACTGACGTGACAGGACTGAAGATGAATTGACCTTCAGGAAAATGGGTGACAACTGACCTTCAGTCGCTTCTCGAGGAACTTCATGCCTCCCTCCTGTCCATAAGGAAACTCATATGGAAAGCTCCAGTCTCGAACGAGGAAAATCATGGACTATGGGGGGAAAAAGCTACCATGTGACACAAGGATGTGTGCATAAACAGTATAATTTATTTGTAGCAGTTTGAGTACCAGACAACTGTTCACTTTCAAATTATTTTCAGTGATTCAGTGACTTTCCACCACTTATTAAATTTCCTTACATAACAAACCTAAATACAATATTTCAAGATGCTTCAAACAAACACCAGTAATAATGTGTAAATGTCATTTCCTGACATTTGGATGCAATCAGCACAGTGTTGTAAATCCATCCAGCAAGAGAAAATGATGTACAGTACCTGGAATGGTTTGAGGAAAGTCTCCTCCATAGCTAGTCTGCCGTACTCTGTGAAAAGCTGAAATATAGGCAAAGGATAAGACAAAACCAGTGAGGATTTGAATGTTGTGATTAAGTACCACAGTCATTTTTATAAAAGACCAACAGGATTGTTTGGACCACTTGGATACTGAAGAAATTCTATGGGAGCACATAAATTCAAAAATCGAATACATCTATTAGTCTGTTAATCACAACCGGTGGGTTTAAATGGTATTTCTTCTGTTTCTGCTGTAAGTCAACACATAAAGCCAAATACTAATATGCATGTGTGGCTGGCAATAAGTGTTAAATCTGGATCTTTGAGCTCTCAATTATGCATTAGTGTTGCCACTTGACAACGTTACCTGCAAATGCTGAAGGTCATCCTCTTGTACATTCTGTGAGATGTTGTAAACCTGAAATAGATCATTAGTTTATAGTATCATTTCTTTAAAGCACTTAGTATGTAGTACATCTAATTATTAAACCATTCTTGAGTATGAAAAAAAGGAAAAAAACAGTCAATGAGCAAACAAGACAAAAAAATCTACAGCCATGATAGCAGTTCTGTGTGGCTGTATTTCGGTACAACAGTGTTTTGAGCTAAAATCATCGCCATGCTAACATGCTCACAATGGCAGTGCTAACAAGCTAATATTAAGCAGGTAAAATGTTTACCGTCTGAGTTTGGTGTTAGCATGCTAACATTTGCTAATAAGCAGTCAACACAAAGTATAGCTGAGGCTGATGGGAATGTCATTAGTTTTGCAAATATTTGGTCATAAGTATTTGACAAATTAAAATTTTGACCTGACGATGGCGCTATAGCAAAAATAAAGGGATCACCAGAGTGATTAGTCAGGAGATGACCAGTTAAGATTCGTTCTCTGGGGACCATGACCAAAATGTCATGGCAATCCATCCAACAGTCATTAAGATATAAGTCTTGACCAAAGTGTTACACAAGCTGACCGTCCCTAGAACTCTCTCTGACTAAAAATACAAACCTATATTCATTCACATAAATCTGCAATTATGCATAGTCTTTACTAAAGTAAAGCTGGGATTAGATCAAGGTGGAAGTTGCTGTACCTGCATGGAGCTTATCATGGTGCTCAAGGCGAATACAGTGGCTGAATCCCTCAGCGTTGACTGGCTGTCAAACGTGCCTTGTGTGTCCATTAGCAATACAGCGACCTGTGAAATGAAACAGACAAAGACACTGACCTGTGCTGCACAGTAGTCTTAACAATTCACATGCCTGTAATGCGCCGAGAAAAGTGATTGTAATAGAGTGTGTGTGTGTTTGTGGGGGGGGGGGGGGGACTAAAGATGCAGACTAAAGATGAGAGACATTTTGCTGATGTAGGCCAAAAAGAAGCTGGTTAGAAGTATTTGAATACAATAATGGCATCTTTACAGTTAACCGACCAAAGTGTTGTTTTACTGAGCAGCTTCTAACTGTGAATGTGTGTAGGCTAACTATATAAATATAAAAAACCTTTGTACCAGGTTGTAATAGTCTACTCTGTCCAGCTACAGAATGGTATACATTCACAGACTTCACCTTTCTTCCATCTGGCTTGTCCACCAGGAAGACCTCACTCCAGATCTGGATCCCGGTGGTCTCCCTCTCTGAGCCCCCCCTCCAGGAGAAGCCGGTCAGAGGCTCGTCTGCATCTCCGAGCCAGCCTTCAGATGCCTAAGCACAATGGGTTTAGAAGTGTTAGTAGAATGGTTTAACTATCTTTTATTGTTTTTAATTAAATGTGGGAAATACCCCGAACCCTATAACCCTGACAAGATTAAATTTCTTTGAGACAATAAAATTACAGAATATGAGCAAAATATAAGACACTGGCAGCCTAATTACAAAATTAGTGGTAATTCTTTTGGTCAAACCCCAATATACAAAAGTCAAAATGCAGTCATCACATTTAAAGTTTACCTTTGAACACTCCAGATTGCACAGAACTAGATACTTACGTGGTTGTACATGTAACGCAGCATGAAGTCCATGAGGAAGGACTTGCCCTTTCGGAAAGCTCCGGCCACAGAGATGGCCACCACCTCACGGTCCCTGACCTCCTCCGCTAGCAGGATGCGGCTCAGAGCCGCCTCATCCAGCTCGAAGGTGTGGTCGTCTTTGACCAGCAGTACTTGCACAGGCCGGGCTCGTCCGTCTGGCTCCTCCTCCTCTGAGCTCCAGTCATATACATTTTTGTCACCGAGGGACCCTGGAGGACAAGACAGATGGGAAAAACATTCAAAAAATGTAGTAGGAAGAAAGGGGAAGATCCTTAAAGAGGGGGAAATTAACCTTAAATAAACATATTTTCAACTTTGAATATGGTTGCATGCAGGGAAATGATAATCTTGATGATAAGTACTTTGCCTGCTGATATTTATCTACATAATTACAGCACTAATAGCACTGGAAAGTCAACTACAATGTTACTATGTGAGCGAGAGAACATCCGGAATCTATTCACAGTGATACGTAGCAAATTTAGTGGTCCATTAAGGCAGGAAACAGGAAAGTTGAGTCCATTATTCCTTTCTGTTAGCCCCAGATCAATAGCACGCTTGTTAATTCTAATAACGAATCACGCCATGCTATCCATCCCATCTGTTTGTATCCAATGAGATCATGTGCATTCACAGCCTTTTTCCAGAGCTTTCCAGGCAGTGACTCAGTGTGTTTCCAATCTCTGCTGTCTCATGTAGAGTGCACAAGCTGCATGACCGTCCTGTTGCAAAGATTGGGAAGATTTTAGCTTCCAAATCCCGTTTATGCAATGTGTGATTTATGCTGCAACAAACTTGTGTCTCACCATGTACGCTCTGCAAAGCACAGAATTATTTCTGTGGTAAAAAATAAAATAAAAAATCCTCACAAATATAACTCCTTCCAGTCTGAGTGGCTGTGATGTTGATTTTGAAGATGTACTTGCAAATTAAGTATTACAAAAGAACTGTGACAGATCAAGGTGTAGCAGGCAAAATTTGGTAGCATGCTAAAAGATTAATGCAGGGTGCCAAGAATGCACAGTGAATAATTTAAGGAGGAATCATCCAAGGTTTCGTCTCCGGCTTGAAGAGGACTGTCAGTTTGACTTCACATCTCCTGCAAAGGCCTCACCCGGGCCAGCACGAGCCTGCCTGGTTAACCTGATCATGTTGCTGCTGCCCTTAAAACAACCGAAGACGTCAGAAGCACTGCCTGCTCAAAGTGGGTCAGACCAGATAAACTCTCTAATGACACACAGCAGCATTTTCCCCCTTTTCCTCATCCTTGATACACTCATTCAGTCCTTCTCGCAGGCCTGTATTTAAAGTTAACATGAGCCATAGAGTGATATCAGTGATAATTAGGATGCTGGTTATCATAATCATGGTGGTGGAGGTGATAATGATGATAGCAGTAATGATTGGTATAAACATGATTGTGATGAGAGTAGTGGAAAGCTATTTACTGATGCAATATTACATAATGTGATGCCAGATGCACCATACACCATCATAAGAGGCTCACTGTGATAAGCACAATAAAAGCAGAAGGTTATTTTCAGGCCTTTTGGGGCCTGGACTGCCCCATTAGAGTATTTCCTGTTTGCTGATTGTTGAAAACTACGGGTTTTAATGGTGAAACATATTTTTATATATTTTTTTAAAAAGCTGTTCGCTTATGCTTGATTGAGCTATATCCATGCTGTGACAAACTGCAAACGGTCTATGTCTCACTACCAGTAACATTACACATTACCAGGATCAAAATAAATAGACACTGGTCACAGTTTTGTCGAAACGAAAGCAAATCATTCTTGGTGGAGTCTAAAATAAACATCTAATTGGCTGCATTGCTCACACCCTCGCCTCGACAGGAATAAAAAATGTATGTGCGTCAAGGAAAGCATGAAATATCAAATATTGTACGTACACTCACCCCAGCTGTCTCTGTCTTTACGGTGCTTCGCCATAATACTGTCCTTATAACCCTCTGTTTGTCTGTTAATGAACGACCCTAGTCGGTAGTCATGGGTGTCGGGGGTTGGGAGGATGCCCTAGCTCCACCAAAACGATGCTCGTATCGCAGAAGGATGATGGAGCTTTTATTCCCAGCGTGATGCAGGGCTCAGTCATGTAACGTTAGTCCAGGGGGCGCTGTTGTCTGTTGTTCCTACGTACTGTAAAGAAGCGGCTAAAATTAATTTGGTTCGCACATAATTTGGTTCGGACATAGTGTTAAAATGAGTGCAGCAACCGAGAATGTTAAGTATGGGTGTTACAACTAGCGTCAAGTCTCTTTCATTCCGTCTGAAACTAAATGTTCAGCCTCCATCAGTAGGTGGCGGTAAGCACAAAGAGACAGGAACACATGCTGCATTCGCGTACTATCGGAAAAACAACAGAAATTACTATACTGGTATGTAGGACTTAATGGTGGTCTTATTAAAATCTTGAGTAAAACCAGTGGTGGAATGTATCTAAGTACATTTACTCAGATAAAATAATTTTGTAATACTTGAGTATTTCCATTTTATAATACTTTTAGAGGTGCATATTGTTCTTTTATACTACACTACATTAATTAGACAACGTTTTTCTGCTAGTTACTTTGAAGATTACGAATTACTAACAAAACGTAGGATCTTATAAAATACTAATAGTAATTTAAATTTGCCCCACCTCAACGCACTTCACAAGCAAAATACAAATTATACATTAATGCGTCAGTATTATCAATCCATTAATGTAATAAATAATAAAATGATTAGTACAGCCCTGCGATGGACTGGCGACTAGTCCATGGTGTTCCCTGCCTATTAATACTTCCTTACTTGTTAGATATTGAATGCGGGAATGTTTTTACAGTGATAGTTTCCTTATTTTATTAGTAATTAAAAGTACTTCTACCACCACTAGTAAAAGTAGATACAACAAATTAAAGAAATACCCCATTACAAGTAAAAAAGTTTGCATTCAAAATTCTATTTAAGTAAAACTACAGAAGAAGGAGGCACTGTGCAGGCAAAATAGTCTCTGTCAAAAGTATATTATTACTGAATAATTAACATGTAAGCAGCATTTTAATGTTGTAGCTGGCCAAGGTTGAGCTTATTGTACCTATTTTATTATGTGTGGGTAGTTAATTTACTGTATGACCATGCATTATATTTTCTATTCTATTCTATTCATTCTAGGGTTTTAAAATCCTAATTGGCAAAGTAGGCTACCAAAGGAAGTGGGCTAAAAAGTATAGTATTTCGTTTTAATGTAGTAGAGTCAAAGTACAACATAGCAGAAAATTTAAATACTCACGTAAAATACAAGTACCTAAGGCTTAATTATAGTAGTTGGGTAAATTTTAAACTTTTCACCATTAAACACTGAGCATGTCAGATTTTTCCCTGATCCTTGTGAAATGCATGGCCTGCAACCGAAACCCCTACAAGTAGGTTTGTGTAAAACAATTTACAATAACTGTCAAATTCAATTGCATTCTTGTTATGCTACTGCCAAACTAAAAAAGCAATTCTCTATAGTTACACTTTTGTTTCATGCTCCCTGTTGTAATTATTTCACTATTACTTCCCTGACTGTGGGACCAGGCATTTTGCATTGTATTGATTTTTCTGTCGAGGCGTTGTGTTAGTCTTAAGACTGTTAGATGTCCCGAGGAGTTCTTGAACGCAACATCCTGTAACTGCGACTCCTCCGCAGAGATTAGCAGTAAGACTGTTGCTTTTTTCCGGGCAATTTTTTGTTGTTGAATAAATTTTATGAGTAATACTTCACAATATTAATTTAGTTTACCGTCAATCTTTTACACACGAGTCGGAGACTTCTCTGAAACTGTCAGCAGGGGGAAATGACAGGTCAACGGCTAAACTTAATGCGAGGACTGAACGCGGCTGTAACGTCTGTGCTGCCGTTGCACTGAAAGAGACCGGATCGAACAGCAGCACACAACTGAAGTTTATTAGTTTCCTCCATAACAAAAGGGACGTTTTTCCTCTCTGTGTGTTTATTCGACGCCATCGTACGGTTAAAGGCCCCCGAAAAGATTTAAAATGCAAGACGTGCTCATCAACAGCATTTGTATTGTAAAAGGTAGGCACGGTTGAAGTTAGAACCAGTAGTGACGCTAAGTTAACCTCTGCTAATAGTTAGCATTAGCTGTTAGCTGACTTGCCTGGATGCTAAAGCCCCTAACTCACCCTATCATAGTAATGTTAAACCGGGCTCTGGCTATTTGCTGGAGTGACCAACAGTGTACATGTTAACGTTATTTACAAGCTAATGTTATTTTAGTGGTCGTTGCTTTGTTATTTGAGCTAAGTAACTTTAATTTTAGTTGTAGTTGAGAAACAGGCTAAGTTGCTGTTGACAGATGTCACACATTGTGCCAGAATATCAATGTCCTCATCTGTTCTGTTGCTGTTGGCGCATAAGATTACATGTTGCTGGTTTTTATTAAAGTTACTTTAAGGTGTTTTTTTTAACACTTTCTTCCCCAAACTTTAATTATGTTTCTCCATCAGGACATGGAGCACGGAGAAGGACTGTCTGAATAACAGCGATCAGGATTATATACTATTCGGCACCGTTGCTTCATCAAACCACCGCTTCCAGATTTGATCAACTAAATGTAAAGGATCTTTTGGTTCAAACTACCATGGCTAAGCCAAGCGGTGAAATCCAGAGAAGGAACCCTCAGCATGACTTTGAGCTCATTCAGAGGGTGGGAAGTGGCACATATGGAGACGTGTACAAGGTAAAGTGAAGTTTTTTGTTCCCACAGCCTGTCACCAGATCTGGAGATACCTTGGCATGTGGCAAGCACATTTGACAGTAGCTTTTGAATGAGGGCCAAGTTCTACATCCATTGCTATAATCTTCAGCTACAGAAACAACTGTAGTTGATACCACATTGCATAAGGAGCTAAGGGTGGTAATCGAATTGTAACTTACCTTACTGTACTGTCACCTGAAATAAGCTGGGCAATTTATTTATTGTGAGATATAAAACAGTGTTGTTTAGAGCTGCACCGTTTGGTTTATTGATTGATAAGTTGAAAAATAAGTCATCTACCACTGTTTTTGTAATTGATTCATTTATTCAGTGAAATGCTTAACATTTGCAGGTTCCAGCTTCTCAAGCATGAGAATTTACAAAAATTTTTTGGTCATATATTATTGTAAATCAAATATATTTGGAATTTGGACTATAGATCAGACAATTCCAGCAATTTGAACATGTCGCTTTGGGAAGCTATGATGAGCATTTTATTCTATTTTTTAACATTTCATCGACTAAACAAAGTAATTGATCAAGATTATAGTCTGCAGAATAATCAGAAATGTAAATAATAATTGCAGACCTACTATTGTATTTGATTTTGGTTTCAGTAATATTGTGCAGTTGTCTTTTCCTGGTTGTGCTGGCTGCATTATAGTTAACTGAAACAATTTCCTGAACTCGTTTGACTGTTCAGCCTGAGTGAAATGAACAGTGAATGCTTGTCCATTTCCACATCAATTTGTCTATTTGTGGTGGAGACCATGTCACCCATCCCTAGTCTAAAGCAACAGTATTAAATCAGCTGTAGGCATACCCCAAAGTGGATATTTGCTTACTGTCCATTGTTGAGTAATGTTGCTTCTATTGAACATAGCTCTTAATATTGATGTGCAGGCCATAATCAGATACATATTGCCAGACTATCTATCTAACTAGACTGGAAAAAGAAGAACCATTCATGTACTATATTTATTTGCAGTTTCATCCAATTTTTTACCTCAGATACCTCAGATGAAACTATGTAAGAGTGCAGTCATTTCCCCTCACAGACGGCAACATTTGCAATCATTCACACACCTCTGTCTCATAGCAGCTCAAAAGATTTCAATCTGTGGACAGAAAATAAATTCATATTACCAAGTTATATTATTACATAAAATTTTACTTCATGGCTATGTTAGTATCAAGTAGGTGCAGTGTTGAAGGAGAGTTACTGTAGGCGAGATTGTAAATTCTTCATTGGCATGTACTGGAGCGATACATGGCACTGTGCTCCTGTAAATTTGCACAAAAATGTTATCTGTTTTGTTTTTTGTTTTTTTTCAGATATGAGAAAAATGGCAATCAAAAGAAAGTCTAAACAAGGTAGTTCATCCAAAGCTGCCCATTGGCTGCAGCGGTGTGTGTTTTGCTAGAGAATGTTCTTGTTCATCCATCTGCCGCCGATAAACAGACGACCCATCTGATCCAGAGTGTGATAGTTCAGGCAGCGTGTCAGGGTCCCTCTCCATACAAAGCCTCTCTGGCCAGCCCCCCACCCGCAGACAGGCCACCGGTGGAATGCTGCGCCTGGTATTCTCCCACAGCTTGCAGGCTGACGGCTGCAGGGCTGAAATATGATCAGGCCCCTGTCTAAACATGCGTTTCACTATGGGTGTGTTCTAGGTCCCACTGACAGAAGAAACACCTCAAATTGGGAAAAGTCCTCCTTTAGCCTGCTGTGCTCAGTTGAATTTTAATGTGCACAGCATTTATTGCCTTGAATGATTTATTACATCTGATTATTATTAATTTGAGAATCCCATGCTTATTTTTTATTACTGGTGATTTATTTATCTTCATCAGACCCTTGGCTCTCATTTGTTGTTATAATGTCACTTTATATGCTGAAACGTTTTGAATCAGTACTTTTAAAGAGTTATTACACATTATGTACCTAACGCTAATTATTTGTACAAGGGAGTATGAAATGGAACAGATAATTTCTGCAGAAAGTCAGTGATGTAGGTTAGTGGAGTACTGATACTGGCTCTGCCTCTGTCACTGTTTGTGTCAAAGAAGGAACCAAGGAATCCGGCACACTGTCAGTCACTTGTACTCACTTTATTAACTATATTTTGGTTTAGAGTTTTAAAGATTTCTTGGTCCTACACACTTCAAAAAGCCTTTATAGTGTGCAAGAACTTACTTGTAAAAGTTGGAAATATTTTCCTAGTTATTGTTAGGTTGTTGTCTAACATTCTCACTCATGTTAGTGGATCCGTAGATCTATGTAGACACCTGTTTTTCCCTCAGTCTGACACCTCTTTAGAGGTCTGTTACATGCCAGACTGCTCATTCCTTTGGTTAAAGGTTTTAAAGCTGTGTCATCTGCAACATCCCATATTTGAACATTCAGATCAGAACTTCCCCTTTCTGGGTTTAATTCTCAGGTTTGCTTTAGCCACTTCAGGAAATGTAAAGCTAGACACAGGTTGTAAGCATGTTTGTACCATAGTACAGTACACTTCCCTGTGTGAAATATTTTTTTTGTAAAATAGTTTTCTGTTATGTGTTTGTGTGCAGGACAAGTTTTAAGCTTTGTGTGGTATGCTTTTTAGGTATATGTATGAATCACCAGCACATTCCCTGTGTTGACGGTTTTATGGTTTACGGTTGATTTAGCTGCTCATCCCTTCTCTTCACTCCCACAGATTAGGGTGCATCCCGTCTTGACCTGGATTTGAAAGTCAGTGCAACCTACTTTAAGACAGAAACGATGGATAGATATGTTTTTAAATCAAATGCAGTTGAGATGTTGGAATAATAAAATATCAAACTGTAAAAATGGTACAGCATAATAAATATACAGCAGAAAGAAAAAGAACATCACAAATGAACAAAATTATGCAACTCTTAAGATTAAGATTATGCAACTATGAGACTAAATCACGAGTCATCTACAGCAGGAATATTTAAAGGTTTACTGTCATAGTTCAGCTTCTCCCTGCTTACTAACGATGCCCATGGGTTGAACTAATGACCTCTGGTGATACTTCTTTAAGCAGACTTCAGGTTTTTAGTTGGTCTAGTGTGAACACATAGCAGAGGTAACTGGTTTGGCATTGCTTACATTAATGATGTTGAATCTGTCTGATGGAGGTGCTTCTGTTCGTATTCCACAGTTGAATGTCTTCACTCCACTTCTCTCAGAAGCGAAAGGATCATCCAAATGACATTTATTGGTTTAATGCTTATGTAGGCCAAAACTGTAAAGGATGTCCAATCACAATACAGTTTCATGGTCAAAACGTTATTTTGATTGATCTGCTAATTATTTTAATTTAGTTTTAAAATAATAGTGAAAAACACAAAATATTGAAAAACGCCAATCACAAGTTCCAAGAGCTCAAGGTAACATCAGCAAATTGCTTTTTTAGTCTGACCAACAGTCTTAAACAGTTCCTGTTGATTGTTTTCCTCAATTAATCAAGTAATCTTTTGTTCAGTGGGGGTGTTCATGGCACAGAGGATAAGGCACATGCCTTGGTGTGAGACCAGGGTTCGACTCTACCTGCAACACATCCACCAATAACAAAAAAACCCTAGTCGGTTCAGGGGCGTGTGACATCTGACACACACTCACTGACCACTTTTATTAAGTAGGGTTGGAGCCCCTTTTTCCTTCAGAACTGCCTTAATTATTTGTAGTGTAGTACTTTCAACAAGGTGTTGGAAACATTCCTGAGGGACTTTGATCCGTATTGACATAATAGCATCACACAGTTGCTGCAGATTTGTCGGCTGCACATCCATGATGCAAATCTTCTGTTCCACCACATCCCAATGGTGCTCTACTTGAGTTCTGGTGACTGTGGAGGCCACTGGAATGCAGTGAATTCATTCAAGAAACCAGTTTGAGATGATTTGAGCTTTGTGTCAAGTAGTAGTCATACAAGGCAGAATGGATCCATACGCCAAATTCTGAACCTACCATCTGAATGTCGCAGCTGAAATCGAGACCAGGCAACGTTTTTCCAATCTTCTGTTGTCCAATTTTGGTGAGCCTGTGTGAATTGTAGCCTCAGTTTCCTGTTCTTAGCTCACAGGAGTGGCACCCAGGGTGGTCTTCTGCTGCTGTAGCCCATCTGCTTCAAGGTTTGACGTGTTGTGTGTTCTGAGATGGTATTCTGCTTACCTTGGTTGTAACAAGTGGTTATTTGAGTAACTGTTGCCTTTCTGTCATCTCCAACCAGTCTGCCCATTCTCCTCTGACCTCTGACATTAACAAGGCATTTTTGTCCACACCACTGCCACTCATTTTCCATTCTTTGTAAACCCTAGAGATGGTTGTGCACGAAAATCCCAGTAGATTAACAGTTTCTAAAATACTTGGGCTTTCTTCCCCATTCTGATACTCAGTTTTTACTTCAGCAAGTTGCCTTGATGCCTAAATGCATTGAGTTGCTGCCATGTGATTGGCTGGTTAGCTATTTGTGTTAATAAGCAATTAAATAGGTGTACCTAATAAAGTAGCCAGTGAGTGTACAGAGCAGTTTTAAGTCACTTTTGCGGCAAAATCTCACATTTCCCTGTGACAAATGTTTGTGACTTAAGTGAATGATAGCTGATGATTATTTTTGGGAAGGTCGACTAATGAAGCTGCTGTTTTGGAGCACAAGTTACGATTGAAGCAGTGATAGTAACAGTATTGTGACAAGTGTAGTCTTGCTGACAGTTGTGCTGTTGTGTCTTTCAGGCTCGAAACATTCAAACTGGGGAGCTCGCAGCTGTGAAGATCATAAAGTTGGAGCCAGGTAAGAGCGACCTTCTCATTTTCTCAGTTTTTCCCATCACAGTGAGCAAAGAAATATGTTTTGCGAGTTTTCGTCAGAGCCAAATAATAAGGACAAGTCTGGAAAATAAGTCTGGTATTTTCCAGGGTTTTTAGAGGTATGCACAAAAAGTACTAAAAAGACAGAAAAAATATTGTGTACAGTGCCAGTACTCATGACCCCAAATATTTATGTGCTCATAGAACCAGTGTTGTTTTAAATATTTTGATCTTTTTTATTTAAATGATGATCTTTAGTTTATAGATAGCCATGGTCCTGCACTCTGGTCAGTACCCAAAATAACATCTAAAGTCTGAAAAAACAAAACATTTCTTCCAACCGTATAATGATTTTTATATGATGACCTGGTGACAGAGGTCCGGAAGATCCAGATTAGTGGGATTACGATGACGGCTTTGTACAAGCGGCAACCAGACTGAGCTCAGCTGATAACGAGTCTGTGAAGGAAGAGATTCACTTCTGTTTTTCTCTTTCATTCATCATGTCACTGTTGGCTGGGAGTGAGAGCATGTGGGACTAGTGGAGTGTTTGTGTCTGAAGTTACACCTGGTGTTTTCCTCAGGTGTCATCTTGTTCTATAATTGAGCTGTAGTTTCAAAATGCATGTTTTTTTTCCCCTTTTTTCAACTTCCTGATACATCTCAGGAGGTCTTGAGCTTTTATTTAAGGCATAGACATATTCCGCTGGAATAGTAGGAGGAGGGGGGATTAGCGTGTGTGCACATGTGTGTGCGTGATGCCGAGGATCAGGGGTGCTTAGCTGTAAGATGGAAGAAAAGGCAGAAGAAGAAAAAAGGAAGCATTTCTCTTGAATGTTTGAGAATAAAAATTGTAAATCCACAATCTAGGGCTGCAAATTCAGATAGTTTTCATTATTGATTAATCTGCAGATAATTTTCTTGATCATTTGATTAGTTGTTTTTTCTATAACCAAAAAATAAAGGAAAAATTTCCTCACAGTTCCCCCAGACCCCAAGTTGATGTCTTCAGGTTTTATTTATTGAACAACAGTCCAAAACTCAAAGATATTAAATTTAGAATAATATAAAAGGCAGCCATTCCTCACATTGGAGAAGCTGCACAAGCTTTTTTGATTAAAAACATGACTTAAACAATTGATTATTTATATAATCAATAAAATAATTTCAACTCCAGCACACTCACTGGTCTACATTCTTAATAAATATCATTTGTGCAAACTCAAAAGGTAAAATATTAATTAAAAAAATAAAAATACAGAAATAATTCACAGATGAAGAGTAAAAATGGGCATGCACTACATCATTTGCAAAGCCCTGGGTAGGTATTTGTATTTGCTGTGTTCATATTTGCTTTGTCTTTTTTTAAATCAAAAGAGGATTAACCCAGCTCAAGCTGTACTGTTTAAGCAGGACTCACTTTACCTTTCCCCCTTTGCAAAAGTCGCTCCTTTCTGTACTTAAGGGAAACAGCTTCGGGTGGACCACAGAATCAAACAGGTTTGACCGGGAGGAGTGACTCTGTTATGCAGCAAGGGACAGAGAGAGAAAGGAGATGGGAGTGGTGAAGTCCTCTGGCTGCAGGGGTGCTCTAATGCACAGAGCAGGTTAATCTGATAAGTTGGATGTGCATGACCATTGAAGACCAAATTAGTGTTTGGCTGTACTCGCTGACTATTGAGCGGAGAAAGAAGAAAAGTTTCTTTTTTTTTCTTTCACTTGTTGTACAAACTTTTTGTAGCAAATTCTTTTCAACACTCTGACGTCATCTCACTATACCTCTTTTCTTCATCTGCAGTTTTTGTTTTGATGTTGTTACTGTTCTCAAGAAGCTGGCACCAAGTGGCATTTTCCTCTTAAATTCTGCTGCAAGCCATTTGGGTGTGGAACAATGTCTTGCATCCTGCATGCAATTACATTTATTTTCTATAAGCTGTTACAACAGATGCAAAAGCAGAAACTTTTTGAAGAGTTTTCAAATCTCCATGGATCACCTCGGATGGTTTCATTTTTAAACTTATTTTTTGTCAAATATGCAATTAAACTGACACCCATCAAAACATATTCATGTGAGGCTGTTCAACACTGAATAACAGGCCGAATTGAAACTTTTAGAGTGAGCAAGGATGTGTACATTCAGAGAGCAGAGGGAAGCTCTCAGTCAGAGAGGAAGTGGCTACGTTTTAAGGCCTCAACATGCCAAGAAGAGAAGATTGTTTTGTTATGCTTTTTTTTTACCAAGCTCAGAGCCATGTCACTGAAATTACCCTTGCTCAAATATTTGTGGCTCCTTGAACATTTTCCTCTCTGTCAACAGATATCTTGAAAATGTTTGCGATCAACAGTAGTTCCCTTCTAATGTGAAAATGACACTAAATAAAATAACACTGTAATTACAGATGTAGTAATATGTAATTTTAACCTAACTGAGTTCCTCAAAGTGTGACTTTCTCTTAACATTTTATAATGTGGCGAACAACAAAGACTGTGGGAAATTGTCACATTCGTCATCATTAAAGCTGTGTGTTGAAGCTGTAAAGCAAAGAGACATTCAGTCCATCCTCATGCCACATTTAATTTTTACAGATTCAGACTGAAAATTATTGGCACTTCACCATAGCCTCTGTTTACATTCTTGAGCATACTGAATTTATTCTTGTTACAAACTTGTCAAGCATCTGTAACGAGAATAATAAAAAATGGGCTTGATTAGCTTCTAGGAATAAATCACAGAAGCCGAGTCTCAGACAGACTCTGTCAGGGTGCTGAGTAAATGAGGGGAATCTAAGGATTTAAGTTGGATGTATATTCCACTCACTGTATAAATTGCATATTCATAAAACATCCTACCACTGGTGACTCGCACTTCACTTAACGTTGCACAATCAACATTTCAGCTGGGTAAAAGCTGAAATATTTTTTGTGTCATGTCTCCTCCCCTTGATTAATGAATAATAATTTTTGTCAACAAATCCCACGAAAAGACCAAGATACTTTCTAATTTAGCTACTCCACCCTTTAGCACTCATCACTAAGCCCATTGGATTCTATTGAAGATTTAAATCTCTAAAGGTAATAAATATATAGTTTTGTTTTAAGGGCTCAGTAATGTGACACAACATAGTTTTTTGTAAACATTTCTCAGACTGGAGTAAGCAATGCATTTGTTGGGGACTACTTTCAGATTCGGATCAATGCACCTTTGGTGCTGTAGTGGCTAGTCAATACTTTTTGGACAATAATGGAGCTCTGTGGAAAGAAATGTGATGTTTCTAATATACTGAACAATTCATTAGGGACGCAGGTATAAAGCTATAGTTGAGACATCTACTAGTTTTGTTATCTCAAGTCTTCTGATATCATTAAATACCCACATAAGTAGCTGGGTAGAAATTCAAAGCTAATGGAAATTCACTGGTTTGTTGTTTATCAGCGGGATAGTTATACACGTGTTTGCATTCCAACCAGACTCTTAATTCAGACTCACGTGAGAGCCTAACCCCTCCCAGACAGACTGAAAACAGGACTGCTGCAGGAGATTGCCTGACTGGGTGCAAACTGTTTGTGTACTCAGAAAAGCCTCTGTGGTCCAGAATATATATCCATTTACCATGTTTACTTCCAAAGTTCAAATGCCCCTGTATCACTTTAATTAGGCTAGACCACAAGCCACCTGGTACAGTGTTTAGAGCTGCAGGGTATAGCACGGTGCAGGTCAAGAACTTGTTTTTGTCTTCAGGTCACAGCTAGTAGTTATGGCCAATATTTGCTAGGCTTATAGGTGAGCAGAACTTACATGCTTAACCTTAAGCAGAAAAAAAGATTCAACAGGAATTTCCACCGCAAGTAATGTGCAGCTTTTTGGCAGGGATTGTATCCATTAAATGAGCATAACCTGGACTGATGCCTTTGATGACAGTCTGTTGATAGAACACTGAAGCTGGCAGAGTCTGGTAGATCTTAACCTCCTGTTAATGTATTCCAGGGCCGTGTCCCTGCTCAATTGGGAGCAGCTGGGCTTACATATTTTTGTCTTCTTACTTCCTACTGGTCGGATGTGTTCAAGTTCTCTGCTGATCTGGAGCCTGGGTATTAGTCTATACCACATAAACTTAAGTACAAGGTGTTCCTTCTGTTGTTATTGGCTGTTCTATAACCTTCTGTATTTACACAGATATGAAATATCGAATCATACAGTCAGGGGGAAATAATGGAAGCCTTTGTTCTGCGGTTTTGAGTTTGGCAAAGTAAAAGGAAAGATATAAGTTTTTCTTAAAATCTAAAGTTTAGGGCTTGCACAACCTTTGTATCATCTGAGATACTTTGAGTGGCGATTTTTGTCGAAGATTTCAAATTCAAGGTTTTTTTTCTAGTGTCAAAAACATTTTTAACAACAATTTTATTGTGTGGGTTTTGTAGGTGTTGTAATTCCATGCTCGTAATCATCTTGTGAGTTGTTTATTTCCAAAATGGAAAATATTTCAGTTTTAAATGAAAAAAAAAGTCCCTGAAAATGAAAATATAACTTGTGTCTGTGTGATTTCTCTCTCTGTTTCCAGGGGATGACTTTTCCATCATACAGCAGGAAATCTTCATGGTGAAGGAATGCATGCACCACAATATTGTGGCCTACTTTGGGAGCTACCTGTGGTAAGAGCCAACTTAAAATACTCCTGCTTTGTCATTTTAAAGTCAATATTTTGTCTTCTCTCACAGCCAGTCCAAGGGATAGCATTCAGGGAATTCATATGTTACCGTCAAAAGGATTTAACGAGCTACTGCCTGAAACTCTCATGACGTATTTAATAACTTAGTCACACCTGTGTGTGAAAGTATGACTCAGGGGCTTCAACTGGCTGACTGGTGCTCTTCTGTGCCAGGATTCGGCTCTTATGTTTAATGGAACCCGTGTTTTGTGGCTGGTGTCTGAGAGGAAGAAGGGCCGGTCCGCCCACCAATGCCTTCGACTTCCAGCAGGTTTAACTGGAATAAAAGGCTCTGATCTGTTTAATAAGGCTGTTAGTACAGTGAGGTGCACGTCTTATCGCAGCAGGCATGTCTTGCACAGTCTCGCCACACAGAGCACAAATGGTTAGTGTAAAATGTTAATGAGCACAACCATGCATTAATTATTATAAAACTGGATTAATTTTATTAGAAGAACGACCGTTTTATTTGGGGAAGTTCACGTTTCCTTTCAGACCTGTTTACTGACCTAAAATCATTTCCATGTCCAGCTAAAAGATGTGAAAAGTAGCACAGATATGATTAGGAATCTGGGGCATCATACAATATCACTGCCTCTGCTGGCCAAGTGTCACAGTTTGATCACAGTCACACAGACTTATTTTTAGAGCGTTGATATAATTCTTCAAATTGCCCCTCTCATATTGAACATCCAGTACAGCTAACTACAGAAGCACTAACTTTTGTTTTTTGTTCACCTTTCTGCATAACTACATGTTGTTTATTCACATTTTTTAGTGAAGTGGTTTCATGAATGTTTGCTGATCGGTACAGCTTAACTTGTCCAACAAGTGTGTAGAATTCTTGTGCTGCTTTTATTATGTTTAGCTACTTACTAAAATATGTGGCTAATTAGCTGTATAGTAAGTGTTTCTTTCTAACTGGCAAAGCAGCAGTTCCTAACATGATAATTTTCTGTACTTACATCAGTCGAGAGAAGCTTTGGATATGTATGGAGTACTGTGGTGGAGGATCCCTGCAGGACATTTATCATGGTGAGCTTTTCTCTAATTCATAATGAATAAGATGCAGTCATAAAATGGTTTGATACTGTTCATGCATTGTAAAAATCAATCTCTGCCTTAAAGCATTCTCCTGCAAACATGGAATTGTGAATTTAATTGTGTTGTTTTAGTTACGGGACCTCTCTCAGAGCTTCAGATAGCATATGTCTGCAGAGAGACCCTACAGGTAATTGTACATTTAAATATTTTTTCAATTAATATGCCAACATTTGGAATTTCAATTGAGTTCATTACAGGATACATTCATTTTCTTCACAGGGTTTAGAATATCTGCACAGCAAGGGCAAGATGCACCGTGACATCAAGGTATTATATCTTTTCTGTTGTGTTTTTGTTTTCTTTTAGCCTTAATTTAATCCAGGTCAGGCCCACTCTTATGTGCCGCACACAGACACTTCGCCTCACGCCATAACAGACAGGTTAATACTAACATCTTTAAGCAACAAATCTAAAAACATGTGAGAAAAGGAGAGGGGTGAGCCTTACTGAAAGAGAAGCAGCAGCAGTAGCACAGCCTTAAAACAATTGTCAATGTAAATGCATATTTTGACTTCTGTCTGATGCAGCAGCCATGCAGAGGTGTGAACTGACGTCACAGGAAAAGGTTAGCCGTGGATGTGCTTACTCAAAAGCATGTGACCAATGGTGTCGATTTTGTGGTTGGGCTGAAGTTGATCATGCCTGGTGTATGTACACAAGCTGGAGCCTCATTCTCATGTGTTATCGCCGAAGGTCAGGGCTAGACCTATTATCTTTACTCTACTCTATGCAGTGAGCGCTTCCTGTTTCCTCTACTCTCACCGCAGGATACCACCAGAGAGACAGTCACAGCCAACAGAAACATTGTGCGTGGAACTGTCAAAAAGCTGTGATATGGTGCAACTTTATTGGCAGTCAGATAAATAATAGATGTTACTGAGAAAGTTTAACACATAATTGGCACTTTGTTGTGAACTAGTTGAGCAACACATCAACACAGCTCAGTATCTTTAGCCTTGGTCTCCTGATGCTAAAATATTATAAGGGTCTCTTTTAATGTATTTTCTAGAAGTAAAATAAATGTTTATGGGATTTTTTAACAGGGTGCCAACATACTTCTTACAAACGACGGAGATGTGAAGTTAGGTAAGATGTGCTCTTTTGCATCTTAATTCTCAAGGACTTGAACTCCTTTTAATTCTATGTGGATTACATAATCTGAAAAGCCCTTTCAATCCTTGTTCCAGCTGACTTTGGAGTTGCAGCCAAAATAACAGCCACCATTGCCAAAAGAAAGTCCTTCATTGGAACACCTTATTGGTGAGTGACTTTGACAGGCTTTGTTGAAGGATTTTGTTTTTCCCCGAGTTAGTTTTATTCAGAGAAGCAATGATTAAATACTTTCAATCAGATACTTAAACATTTGATCCAACACAATCTAGTTTGTGTTGACAAGGTGTAAAAGTGGTTAGATAGATGCTTTACATGATAGATGAAGTTCAAACTCCCACAGCAGCCCAAGTGTTTCTGAGCAAGACTCCTTACCAGCTTGAGGCCTGCTGTGCTGTCACCAGTGTTGGGAGTAACGTGTTACAAAAGTAAAGCAATTAAAGTAATGTATTGCTTTTTGCTGTAACGTAGTAATGTAACACATTATCAAAAGAAAATGTGTAATATTACACCCCTTACAATCTCAGTTACGCTCGTTACAACACATTTTAACCCGATATTAAGTGAAGTTTTGTTTTTTAATAATTCACACTGAGAAACATTTCAGCAGCTGAAAAACAAATCCATGAGTAAAAGAGTATCATTATTTCCTGTTGGTAAATAGATTTCTATAGGCTATGTGTTCGTGCTTTAACGAATTGCTTTCATGATTAGAGAGGCTGCTGTCAGTTCATCCTGACCGATTCTGTCGGTGGATTCAAATAATCAGTGATGTTATGCTGCCATACCTCGTGCGTAAATGCGCACACCCTCTTTCAGACGATTCATGCTATACCCCTCGCGCTATTAATCAGAAGTTTGTTTTTATAACAAAGACCCACCCGATAGGCGGCTATAACTGCATATCACATCTTACTATCAGAATAATGTGCCTATTAAATAGCAGTGAAAGTAACTCAAAAGTAACGCAAAAGTAGTATAAAGCATTACAATTCGGAGACAGTATTAATGTAATAAAACTAATTACTCAGACTAGCTAGTAATCTATAATGTATTACATTTGGAAGCAACTTGCCTAACACTGGCTGTCGCTGACCTAAACACACCTTCAGTTCAAAGAGGGCTAATTGAGAGCCTTTAAGAGCAGTTTCCTGACCTAAAAAATTATTTGCACTTTAATCTCATTATTAGTATCAGTGTTGGTTTTTACTTTAAGGAGGCCTCCCTAACAAACATCATCCTTATCATCATTCATCCTTATTTTTGGAGAGTCATCAATGAATTATTGTCCTGAATTTGTGTAGGATGGCTCCAGAAGTAGCCGCAGTGGAGAAGAACGGCGGCTACAACCAGCTGTGTGATATCTGGGCTGTTGGCATTACCTCCATAGAGCTGGCAGAGCTACAGCCTCCAATGTTTGACCTACACCCGATGAGGTTTGTTTTACTTTCCTCAAAAATAATGTTTCAGAGCTTCCACAGATTAATCTTAGGCTACTTTCTGCTTTTGTGTTCCTCTAGTATTTCATCACATCTTTTGATTACTTGATTGGTCATTCTGTGTAATTCAAAGTGCATTAAGGCTCATATTAGAAGAGATCGCGGGCCGTTTCATTCTTTTCTTTGGGGAAAGTATATTTCCTTCTTTAAGTCAGTCTAAACCACTCTTAATCCATGTTTTTTGTTTTTGCTTAGGGCCTTGTTTTTGATGTCGAAGAGCAGCTTCCAGCCTCCGAAGCTAAAAGACAAAAATAAATGGTGAGTGACCCTCAATATTCTTTGACATTACTATTCTGAAATTAATTTGACACTTTATACTTTGATCTTAGAGGATAATAGTGATTCTTATCGCATTAAAAGAAAATTATCTCCTTTCCCAGGTCCACTGCCTTCCATAACTTTGTCAAACTGTCTCTGACTAAGAACCCTAAAAAGAGGCCCACTGCAGAAAAACTACTTTCGGTAATAAATCTAGCTATCTCTGACATATCATAGACAGTGTATGGTAGAAGATTGAAATGTTTGCCACAAATAATGTATTGCAGTTTTTTAGCCTGAACCTTTTCACAATAGAAAATTTGCATGTTAGCTAAGTCTCAAAAGTCTGTGTCCTGTTTCTTTAGTTAGAATATCATTCACCATTTATGAAACCCGACAAAGAAGTAGATCTCAGTTGATCTTCTGAGTGGTTCTGACCAGACCAGGCATCTAATCAAGACCTGCGTTTATTTGTCAAAATGTGTTCCCTGACCATGTCAGTAAACGGGGTAGGCTATTAACTGAAGTTTTATGGTAAATTCCTTAAAAATGACAACGAAGCCTCACTCAAAAGGAAGAATACTGAAGCTTCATCCTGTGTGCATGCACCAAGACCAAATATCTTTTAAGAAATGGACAGTTCAGGTGCTTCTTTCTTATTATTATTATTATTATTATTAACACAGTGCATGTCTCTGAGGAAAGGTGTCTGCTCCTTATGGTTCAGGAATCTGATGATTAATACAGACGGTTTAATTACTTTATAACAGTGAAAGTAGGTCTTTGATATCCAGTTCTGCAGGGATTTTGATGTTCCAGTTTATATGGACGTTGGATGTGAGATTAGGGATATCAGACTGCTAGTATAAACTGTTATTATTAAATTATGCACCAGTTTTTTTTGTAACTTGCCTTATTGTTTCTTGCAGCATGTGTATGTGTCCCAGACGTCTTTGACAAGAGGGCTTGCTGTTGACCTCCTAGATAAGATGAACAACCCAGACAACCACCAGCATTACAGTGAGGTGGACGACGATGACCTTGAGGTGATGTCTGATTCCATAATGTCAATAACACCGAGACTGGGGGAAATTCTTTGTTGAGAAATTTAAGAATGAAATTAAAAGTCTGCATAGCCTACACAGAAGTGATCAAAGATATAGACTATGGTGACCAAATGTCCCAGTTTGTCTGGGTTTGGTCCGGTTTCAAGCTGGGTGTCATGACAAATATCTGTAAAACCAGATATTGTCCATTTTCACCATAATTAAAATAATTATAATATTATACTTGTTTTCAGCACTTACATAGACATTTATCGTCTGTTGTCCCGCTCATTATTACCTAACCCAATACATTAACATAAACAACAACCTTTTAGAAAGTCTATACCTGGAAATAGGAAAATGTATTGTTGATGCTTTTGACTGTCTTGTTATAGTAGAACAGACTTTTGAACAGCTGTGAATGTAAATATTAGCACAGTATGTATTTTCAGCAACTTGGCAATGACCGATAAAAGGTAAGCTTCTCTAAAGTCTTTTTTTATGTTCCCCTAAAACGTCCCCTCCCCCTCTTCTCGATTCTCCCCTTCGACATTATTATTCCAACGGGTATCAACATCACATCTATGTGGCAGCCAAAGAGGTGGTACCAGTGAGTTTTAAAAGACCATTGTGCTTTTCTTCCCCTGACAGCAGTAGCACTGTCTTGGCCACCATGAATGAAAAACCCCCGAAGCCTATTGACTGCAAGTAGTGGAGCCTGTTGCAAACAAACATCCCCTGGGATGCATAATAATGTCATGATACATAGACGCAGTACAAAACGTAGCTCTCACTTCAGTTTTAACTTGACATACAAAATTTCTCTCTAGAGATTATTTCAAAAGATAAACATCTCAAGGCAATGCAACGTTAGTGTTATATAATTTTATGACACTTTACCCACGTGTCTTGTCTAAGTGTTCCTCTAAGGCCCCATCCATACTACTCCGTTTTAGTTTAAAAACGGAGTTTTAAAATGAATAAGATCTCCGTCCACACCAGTGTTTTAGCTGCGCATCAGAGTTTATCTCCGTCTACATTAAAACAACTGAAAACGCACATCTAGTGGCCGTTCACGTACACTGGGCATGAGCGTGACGATGTAAACATGAAGCAGATGGTTTATCCCGCAGTTACAGAAGAATTTTTGTATGGACAAATAATGAGCTGGAACTGTTACTGAATGTAACACGGGAGTTAAAAGCGGCTGTGGCAGCGGAAAACCGACTGGGAGTTGTCGCAATGTAAATACAGCGAAAGCACAGTAACTTACCAGTGTACGCTATAGGCCAAGTGTTATTTGCACGGATATATTAGATATTTTAATAAAAATAATAAATCCTAAATGGCAAAACCTATTTCCTTTTCTTTTAATCAATCTCTCTCTGTCTTTGTTTCAGCCCATCTCTGCAGTCAGACACACCATCCGCTCCACCAACAAACACGCCAGAGCTGAGAGGACACGCTCAGAGATAGACTGTAAGTGAACAAAAAGCCATAACCCATCGCAAAGACCACCCCCCACCCCCAACCCTCCTTTGATTGGTCAGCATGTCAGTCAGCGTGGCTGGTTAGGTTGATAGAGGTCCGGCAGCTTGTCTGAGGGTCATCCCAGTAATCCGGCAGCAGTAGCTGGCACTTTTCCAAAACACAGCATGTGGTAGTGTGTATAAAAATAGCCTGGGGATTCACGGAAGAGAAAGTGGATGTAGTAGAATCCATCTTCATACAACTATTTCTGTGTAGCGTGTTATTTACAAATAGCTTTAACTGTCCCACATTTTTCTCTCAATGAATAATGTGAAAGAAGTTATCTGAAGGGGTCAGAAAGGTTTCTTTTAGGAATTTGGTTTTCAGTCACCAATTGACGGTACTGAATTTGGTCGAGAATCCAGCTTGATAGATTGTGTAAACATGGTATTTTGCAACCCTTCAGGGAAGTTGTTGTAGATAAAGTTGAACGCTGTGATGTGCCTGTTGTGTCAGAAGTGTGACTGTTTCTCATTTCATAATTTTGGGTTGATGCCAGTCCAGTGGTTCGATATGTGTCTCTGTTGGATGTTCATTGTATTTAATTGTAGCGATATGTGCTGTGCTTCATTCTGTATTGTGCTCGTTCGTACTGTGATTGTTTGTACCAGATGCACTTCGTGTTTAGTCTTATTTATATTTCTCACAATTACATTTGACTTTCCCTCCTACATAAAGCAAACTATGGGACAGACCAAGGAGGGCCATGCTCAAGTCCTAGCTTCACTGAGGGACACAGGGGGGATGCAGGTTAGTGACAGTGTAGTGAGACAGTGTGTGTTTGCATAATTCCCTAGCTCACTCCTAAGACTTCCTGAGAAATAGGATCATATTGTAGCACATAACAGAACGCTGTGTTTGAGATTTTAGTGGCACTAATAAGGTGAGATCCTCTGCATGGGGTGGCTACTTACTGTGTATTAAGCTTTAATAAGGTTGAATAATTTGGACATTGTGACATCTTGGTTGCTGTTAGACTGACTAGACTAAAATTACATTACAATGACTAATCATATTCTAACAAGGAAGTTCGTCTCGCCCATAGACTGTATAAAACATGACGTCACTATAGGTTTCTGAAGAGCCGCTGACGTCTGCTCCTGCCTGCTCTGGCCATTGCCTCCTTGGCAGTGCCCAACTCTGACTAATCCAAAACTGGGCAAACAGGTGGAGCTGTGGTGTGTTGAATGAAGCCTGGTTGCTTAACCACCTAGTGGGTGGCAACCACCTTTCACTCAAGGCAGCCCGTACTTAATTATGCGTAACATAATTTAAACAGGTGAGCTCTATAAAAGCTCACCATTTTGTCTCTTAGTACCTCACCACCTCACTGTTATTGGTGTTTTAAAGTTGCAATGTGTAGGAATTTAAGATATTTAGAGCATTTAAAACATTCAAAAACAAACTAACATTGTCAGAATGTACAGAACAGATTGTACAGAAGTAACAGGTCTGACTAGTCAAAGACATCTATGTATTGTGTTGAGATTTCTACTGAAGTTAGCATGCTAACCAGCTAGCCCCGGCGCGTCCCATCTCCAAATAATACTTGCCTGGAGGTGATATAGTGTGATACCAAATCTCAGGAACCGTAGTGTCAGCTGAAAGATGTGTACAAGCGGCGAGTTTGTTACAATACACAAGCAGTCTTAGCTTATAATAAATAAACAAAATCAACTCACAAAATGCCAAGAAAGGAAATATTCTTACACCTATTTTCCTTATAAAAAAATACAACTGTACACCTTCTGAATTAAAGTTTCTCACTTTCCCCGACTGAATAGCCTTGTTAACTCATCTTGAAACACACTTCATTCAAACTCAACAGAAACAGAAAAATTTAAACTCACCCAAGCCACTATGGTTAGTCTTTCCACTCTTTCAACAATCACCAGCTCTGGTTTGGTTGAAATTAAACCATTATTTAACGAGTTAGTTGTGAAAATATTCTGGTCCTACACATTATCACTGCCTCTGTGATGCCCAGCCTCCTCTCCCACTTGAAGCTTCTCCTGTCCCCCCTGAACCCTCTGTGCCTTTGTTGTTCCCAGAGTCAGAGTCCTGTTTAGAAACCCTGTAAATCACTTCGGTACTGCATTCCCTGTTGTCAGACTGACTTCTGTCACTCTTGGAGGCTGTGTTCGGTCCAGCTCCGGCTGTGATCACTGAGAGGCTGCTGGTTCTGTTGCCCGCTCGGACTCAGTTAGCTAATAGGACCGCTAAGATGTCTGCATGGCTAACTGAGCTAACTAGCTAAAGGCAATTAACAGCAGTTATGACCCGATATGTGATACGCTGCACCCTAATTTGTTGGAGTATGAGTTCCACAGGTGGAAAGTAGTTTGAGTTCTTACACACTGTACCTTTAAATGCTGCAGCACCTCCATGTTATCAGCTTAACTTAAGCACCAAAAAAAGCTGTGGTCTGAATTCTTGAATAAAAGGTTTCTTTGTTAATGAGGAGCTGATTATGTGGAAGTATTTATTGGCAGGTTGGTTGATTTCTTTCGCCTTTATAATTACAGCAGGATCACATCATGTTTATACTGGATACCAAATCATTCTCCTCTATGGCATCAACTGTTTGAAAGAATGTAACCTCAAACATAAACTAAGAAGAATCTTTTCCATGATTTGTGTGTAATTCTTGCTCTCTTACCAATATTTCCCTAAAGTGAACAGATCTGGTTAGTGTCAAGTGTAATCTGTGTTTGTCTTTGGTGACCGACTAGTCTTTATACTCCAGACCGAAAGTTCACATAGTAGCATAATAAATCAGTAAAGGTATTTTGGCAGGTACATTGTAGTGGAAGCAGCTGATCTGATTTTGGTTCGTTCTTACATGTGTTTGTGTTAAGAATGGACCCAAAAGAGGGATTTCGAAGGCTCCTGCAACTAATGGGTGGTTCTCCCAGGGCTTTGTGTGTCTTAAAGTGTTGGGCACTGATGCCCTCTAGTGCCAAAGGTGTGTGCAAGATTAAACATTTAAAAAACTGACTTGATTTTTTTTTAATTCACAGTTGACAAAGTCCAGTTTGAACCACCGCTACGGAAGGAAACGGAGGCTCATTCTGAAATGGTGATGATCATATTCAGTTTAATCAGTACAAGTATTCAAGTGCAACTTTCTGTTTGTAATCAAGTCATTTTAAGTGCGTGTAGAAAAAGTAAAAGTATATCCACAATTCTATTATTGTGCATGTGTGGCTTTCCACAGGATGTGAATAAAGATAATGACTTCCCTTCCCCCTGGAGTCCCTTTGCAGAGGGAGGAATAACAACCAGGTAATCCATGGAAACTGTTGTCACAGGAAGTCTCTCTCTCTCTCTCTCTCTCTCTCTCTCTCTCTCTCTCTCTCTCTCTCGCTCTCGCTCTCTCGCTCTCTCTCTCTCTCTCTCTCTCTCTCTACGCGTCACTTAAGATTCATTGAGAGAGAAAAGAAACAAACAGTATTTCAAATTTATTTTATTATGTGTTCTACTTCTGTAGATTCTGTTAATATTAAAAGCACACAATGCAGATAAACAACGATAAAAAGACATGTCTAAAGCATGTCTGTCTTAACAACAGTCAGTGAGTTCTGTAATCTGTTGTCCATTGTTTACACTTATGGATGCTCCTCACTGTCTCTCACATTAACCTGTTACTCACTAGAGCTAACCTTTGTCTGTGCATGAACTCACTCTCCCCATCTGCAGTATGAAATGTTGCTTTGGCGTGCTCCTTCTCACTTGTCCGTGTGTCTTTTGACTGTTTTCCTTCCACTTCTCTCTGTCCTCTCTTTGCTGTCGGTCTCTCTCTCTCTCCTTGTCCCTTGAAGGAGCCTTCTCAAAAGCGTTGAGGACGAATTGTTCCAACGGTAACACTAACACAGTGTGTACTGTAGCACCCTATGCCCTCCACTCCACTCCACTCCTCACTTGATCCCCACCCTTTTTTGCAGTGCGGTTTAGTGCCCGCCATCACCCTCTGTGACACCCCTCCATTCACCATGTGTGGTGTGATAATAGCTGTAGATCCAAACTGTGCATACAACTGCATACATGAGTCTGAGATATGCAGGCAGGTAAAACAGTTTGATGTAGAAAGAGACAGGAAAATAAATAAACAGTTTATTACAATACAGTTTTATTGTTTGCTCGGACTTAACTCTGCACGGTCAAGGCGGTACTATAATGTCCATTGCTATTTTAAAAACAATCTTTAAATACCTTGGGCACTATCCAAAGAACTTAGTAAAAGTTGCATTACTTGGGTTGATTCTAGTTTTATGGATGGATGAATAAAGAGATGGCATATAAAATTCTGAAAGACTCACTGCAGACATTGATTTAGTCCTTTTCAAACTAAAATCAGAGTAAGTCATGACAGACCTCAAGAGATGTCTGAAGTATAAAGTCTTGTCTAGCAAGACAAAAAATACTTTTATACAGCTCTAGAAATGTATTTTCCTGTTTTCCATCCCATGACCCCCCCATTCTTCTCCTTAGAGTTTTTTTATCTCTGAAGAAGGATTTTACATTAACATTTGCACCATTAACACTCTCCGAGTCTTATTATCCGCACTGATTACTGCTTGTTTACTGCAGGGGACACATCGCCCATCTTGAAGATGCCTTTGAAGAAGTAGAGCTGTGAGTGATATCAGTATCAGGGCAAAACATTCATTGTTCTAGTTTACTAGTTTAAAATATAAAATAAAAAAACAACTTGATTTCAGGTCAACCCTCAAGCCAGGGTTTCCTCCTCCTCTGCCCCCAAAGGTGAGAGCCCAACTTATAAAATATTTTCCACTGTATAGATCTTACAATTAGAATCCAGGTTAGAAGTGTATGTACTGAAGCATGTTTTGAATTAACACCAAACTGTCTATCCCCATGCCCTCTCAGCCACGATTAAACAGCTCATCAGAGGAGCTTGGCCTTAATGATGAGAGGTCTGTGACAGTTCGGAGGTTCCCTAACTCCGAGAACGGAGCAAGCCAGGTTGTTCGCCGACAGAGCACACCTGAGCAGGGCACCAAGGTCGAGCACTCGTCTTCAGATTTCCTCTCTGCCAGCGTCAGCAGCCCCGGCCTTTTGTCTCACGCCTCTGATCCTGGTGAGCCTCAGCATTTCTTCCCTAACTTGTAGTGTCTGAGTTATGTACAATAACCTGTTCACATCCCTTTCATAGTTTTCTCTAAATGAGCACTTGTTTTTATTTTTACAAGCTCTCAGTAAATCTAAATGTAAAGGTAAGGCAGCCTGATGTAAATGTGTCTAATGTTTGGATTTAGATTCTGCATGTTTGACAGTGTGATTAATGTAATTTTCATCTGCCTGCTCTCTCATGACAGATAATGATTCGGATGACGGCGTGAATGGAGACAGTTCCAAGCCACCGCCAAACCAACAGCACCGGAAGGAGAAAAAGGAATTCCCTGTGAGTCTAAAGATATTCCAGCAACATATTACATTTACAATATGTATTTCAATCATGACAGCCACACTTCTCATCTTTAGTTTCAGTGGGTTTTATGATGAAAATGTCATCTGTGGTCTAAGAGCCTATATTCTATATGTGGAGTGTCTCCAACTAGCTGGCTGGCTTTGCACTGAAACCTCAAATATGTTATTCCCCTTGTCAGATCCAAACACTAACAGTTAAAGATGGAAATTTGGAATCCACTTATGTTGAACATTTAATTAACTTTGACAGCACACAATAGACAACAGTTCATATTGTTGTTGTTTTTTTGTTCAGCTCATTGTTGAGCCTGGAGCTAAAGTAAGCAGCTAAATTGAAACTAATTATTGTTGCTTTGTCTGTGTTTTGCATCTACATCATTTTGTTTCTCTGTCCTCCACTCCTACTTAGAAACCCGCTATCAATGGTCTGCCACCCACTCCAAAAGTACTGGTGAGTGAATCCTCTACATTGTCCTTCAGACTCCTCTTCCCTGCTGGCCTGGTTTCATGGACACTGTTATTAAACCCATATCTACACTGCTGCTATACATTCTGTAGATGTTTGGGGTCCACCAGAGATTTCTGCTTTGTGGTTTCCTGCTCTGCACAGCTCTAGCTCCAACTCATTAAACCCTGGCTGACATTTAGCGCTTCACCGTGCCAGAGGCTGCCTGAACTGAGCCATGCTGCTTTTCATTTCAGATGGGAGCCTGTTTCTCTAAAGTATTTGATGGCTGTCCACTGAAGATCAACTGTGCCACATCATGGATTCATCCAGACACCAAAGGTACAGCTTCATACAACAAGAGTGGTCCACCCACAAGCATACAGAATTGACATGTTTTATTAAAGCCAATGCTTCATTTTATATATTTTCTTTCCTTCTAGATCAGTACCTAATCTTTGGGACGGAGGATGGCATCTATACGCTGAATCTTAATGAGCTGCATGAAGCCACAATGGAGCAGGTAAACAGCAGCTAAATTATTATAACTATATATATAATTATTATTATAACCAGTCTTTGTTAAAATAATTACTTATTAGCTAACTAGCTATTTAAGTTAACATTAGCTCAAAGTCAGCAGGATCACTAGTTGATGATCCATGTAGAAGACACGACTTATTAAAGAAATAGAATTGTTCTTTTATTGCACTATTGTATTGTTGAACTTATCAGTTCTAGTATTATAAGCTTGATATGGATTGATGAGGACTAGAGTATCAAAAAAAAATAAAAGGGGGGGGTACAGGACCTGGCCTAGTGAAATGGAAAGGATCTAGGTTGACGTGTGTAAAGTTTTCTTCCTTTCTAAGTATTTACACTCAGCTGCCAATTCCACACATGTGCAGTGATTACACAGTCGCTCTCGCGCATCAGTGGTACGTAACGTGTTGGACAGTAATAGGCCTACTGCAAAATTACTTTTCCCAGTAAAGAGTAATTTTACGGATTACTATTTCCAAAACAGCTGTATTATTACAGTTACTAATCCAAGTAACGGAGCGCTACTGAACGCACCATCCCTGACGTGAATGCGCGACCGCGCTGCAGCTCAGCGGCACCGGACTTTGTTATTAAAGTCAGCTGTTAGCCAAGAAGCTAAAGGACAACTGGAGAACAGGGAGAGAGTGTTATGTGTGGGTGGAGAAGGTTGGTGGACCCAAATGCAGACACGGGAACAGGCAGGTACAGTTCAAAGGGTTTTAATACCAATAAAAGGCGAGCTCACTTACAAATGTAGTGGCTGAGTCCAGGGAATCCAAAACAAACAGTCCAAACAAAAGGTAATCCAACAGAAAATCCAGTGACACAAGTAATCCAAAAACTGCAGGAACAACAGGGTACAGGCAGGGCAAGACGAGGAAAAACCACAACATAAGGCAGAGCGTCTAAACGCTACAATGACCGGACGAAGACTGAAGAGAACACCAAACATATATACACACCAAAGACTAACGAGCAGGGCGAGAGCAACACAGGTGAGGGACATGAGACTGACGAGACACAGGCAGGCAGAGAGATAACTGGGGGAACAGACGGAACACTTGACAGGCAGACATGGGGCAAAATAACAACCAACAGAAGAACACAGACCAGGAGTAAATACTAAAGACATGAACTAATGTACAGGACTAAGAACTAAGACACCCAACTAGGAACTAAGATACGAGACAAGACAGATACTAAGTAACTTATAATCACAGGGCTAAGAACTAACTAAAGACTACACAGAGAAAGACAGAACCAAAAACAGACTTAAACAGGAAACATGAACACAAAAACCACATTCCTAACAGAGAGAGGTATTTTCGACAGCTGTAAGTAACGTTATTTGCCATTACTGTGTCACAGTCTAAGATGCAAAGAACATTGTCGTCCGTTGTAAACTTTGTGCGACGAGCAAAAAGTTTTCAACCGCGAACAGTTCTACATTTATACTTAGGCTAATTGAAGCATCAGCTAAAGCAACACAGCAACGTGAAACTCAGAGAGAAACTCCGGCCGCTGCTGCCAGTGATGCTTGGACTCATCGGGAGAGAGTGGCGTTATAATAGGCTATCACCCAGTAGTGGGCCTAAGTAGAGAAGCTAATATTACTTTTTTAAGGAGTAGGTCTATAGCCTATGCTAAGTAACTAGTAGGTAATATTATTTCTGCGTAACTTGCCCAACACTGAGTTGACAGTAAGGATCAGATTAATTGGGAATGTTTTGATTATTGCTTGTTAGAGGCTATGTCTAATGTTTACTTTGACTTGTCTATTGATCACTCATGTAGCCTATACACTTTGCTGTGTGAATGGTTGCTTTTTAAGTCGTCCTTATGTTAAAGGTTTTTCACGTTATTAATTAATTTCTTGTGAATGGTTGTGACAAGGTTTAGGCTATATAAGGCCTTTTCACACGGGTCGCTCCGCGCTCCTCATCAACAGACAGGTAAACAAGCGTTCCGCGAGGTAACCATGGCAAAGGCTTCTGTGTGACTGGCGTGATCCCGTTAAACTGTCGCAGTCGTTCTCGTCTCACGCACACGCCCGCCCGCTGCCAGAGTTGAAATGTCAAACTTTTTCCTACAGTTTCCAACAGATAGAGAGTGATCAGCTGTTGGAGTTTCCTGAAGAATATAAGTGTTTTTTTAACAGTCAGGCCACCAGGTCTAAAACAGGCAACAACCTTTGCTGCTGTCTGTTATTCATTAAAAATCATCTATTAACTTCAACTGAACTAATTTGAAAGTTAGTAGTTACTATTATTATTACTATTATTTAGTTATAGACTCAATTATTTCATGTTTCATGTTGCACATTTAGCTGTTGAAGTTTGGTAAAAATGAATACAAAATAATAATTATTATAGAGAGGTTGCGGATTAGACCCTTGTCTTTGATTCCCACTGCAACACATCCATTAAATAACTTATTGTCATGGGTCCTGCTTTACCTCCATGTTAGAGCCGCCGCCAGTTTAATCGGGGTGTCGGGTGGTCTCAGTATATTTTCCTGCCTTTTTTTTTTTTTGCCCTTTGCCAATCACATGCCTGATATTTCAATTTTTACTTAAACAAGAAAGAGGGTTTTTAGGATGAGGACTAACCAGTGTCTTTAGAAAACGCAAATCTCTTAGTTTATGATGTGCTCCTTGGCCATCGAAGTAATGCCTGGTTATTACTGTAGGTAGTAGGCTAGTTAGCTGGACTTGCTTATGATTGCAGTTTATGTCAGAGCAGTTTAATTTATTCTTTACGCATTCAGAGTACTGCTCTTACTAAAGCTTCATGCAAAGTGCCTTGACTGTAACTACATACAGTTGCTAAGCTATGACTGAACAGTTGCTGTTCAGGGGAGGGGAGTGAACAGTCAATTGATGATCTTTTGAAAACTAATGTCTGACTATATGGTCATTGTGCCATCTTTGTTTAATTCCCTATTTAGCTGTTCCCGAGGAAATGTACATGGCTGTACGTTATCAACAACAACCTGATGTCTTTATCTGGTAAGTGATGAACTTATAACGTTCTCCTGCTTCACTGTCTACTGTCATAACCCGCTGCTGCTTTGTTCTGTGTTATCTGGCCGCCCCTGAGGGCAAGACAGGCACTCCATATCTGCAGCCCAACAATAACTGTTGCTTTTGTTTGCTATCAGAGAGCCTCTGTATGAGTGGTGTCCTTGTAACACAGTGATTCATGAGTGACATATCTGGCTTTTAGCCTGTCCTTTTGAATCAGATATATTTACTTTGTAGGTTATGATCTATACTATCTGCAAAAGCATGTGTAGTTTCTCTTATATATTATAACAGACTAGCTAGATGTTGTCAGAATACTCAAATCATCATTTGAAATGAAACTGTCTTTGTTTGGCTGTCATGGTCGCCAAAGCCTTTTCTTGGTTTAACAGTTGAGCAAGGAGGTCTGCATTCGGTCTTACCTTCAGCAGTTTGCCCCTTTGTATACTTAACCTCTTTTTTCTTCTCCTCTTCCCTTGGACACTGTCCATCCTCCTCTCACCTGGCTTGATTTGATATTCTACTAACTGACTTCATCAGAAGGTAATCATGCTTCACATCATCTTCACACTTCTGTTTTTACCCCTGTTCACATCTAACCTTTCTACATGTGAAAGCTTCTTTATGGGATCTGAAATCTGTTAAGGGAAATTATGTTTAAAATATTAATTTAAAAAAAGTTCTTGTCTGTCACATTTAAAATGACATATTTTAACTCCTCGCATCGATTACTACTACACTACTTATTGTTTTTAGTTGGAAATCTGATGATTAAATATACTGTTTTCTGCTGTAGGGAAAACCTTCCAGCTGTACTCCCACAATCTCATTGGGCTGTTTGAGCAGCTGAAGAAGCCCGGCCTGGCTGCTCAGTTCACAACTCACCGCTTCCCAGACAAAATCTTACCTAGGTGAGACCAACGTGCCTGGAGTTATTGGTTTGAATCTTAGTCTCTTCTTTCAGCTCGTGTCATTTCAGTGAAAAGGTCATAATTGCTTTTCTGCACTCATGCTGTGCAGTCTTTTTGTGCTCTTCACTGTCTACCACCATGAAAACGGTGGTCGAAAAAAGGAGAATAACTGGCCGACTTCCCTGATTCTAGACGTCATCAGCTCTTTTAAGACTGTGGTCACAACAGATTGACTGTTTTCTCTCCTCAGGAGGTTTGCCTTGACAACTAAGATCCCCGACACAAAGGGCTGTCACAAGTGCTGCATTGGTGAGTGGCCTTTCCCTCCCAAACACTTTTTTTTTTATTTACTCATCCTTCTATCATATTAAACTGAAGAACATCTCTGTACCAGTTGTGTTCCCCTTTACTTTACTGCAATGTTTTTGTTCTGTAAGCCCCTATGACTTTTCTTATCATGCACTAATGTGAGTGGGGTTTTAAATTTGTGTAAATTATAAAGGACCTCGATAGTTCAGTCGTACTTCACTTTTTGACAGTGTTTTGTACTTTACAGTGAGAAATCCTTATACAGGCCACAAGTACTTGTGTGGAGCGCTTCAGTCTGGGATTGTCCTGTTGCAGTGGTATGAGCCCATGCAGAGGTTTATGCTCATCAAGGTCAGTTGGCTATATACTTATCTCATCAACATTCACTGTTCCTCCACAAATGTCCTAAGTAAGAATACATGTTTTTGCTGTAGGGTTGTACCATATATTTTTCTTTAAAGGGGCTATTTGAATGAAATCACGTCTTAATAAATCAAAATTTTACTGCATTATATTGTCAATGGGCTTTAGCCTCACTTAGAAATGAACAACAGACCTGTTTTCTCTGTTGCTTGGAACAGCCCACTACTCTGCTACTCAGAAACAACACAGCTAATGAAATGCAGTCCACTAACACCATAAAACAACTGGCACCCAGCACAACACAGACTCCAACATAAAGTCATCGAAATAATACAAAAAAACAATTAAGGTTTATGTGCTGAAGCCTGTCAGGCCAAATGAGAATCAGGTAATGTCTGTTTAAAATAGTCAACATCGGAAAGGCTTATTGTTACCTTGTCGGCTAACACCGACTAGTTGCTAACGTTATCTGGTGGAATACACTATAGTTTTAAAGTTATGGCTTTCTACATGACTTCATCGGCTAACTCAACCCATATTACTATCCTGTGTGCTACCAGTATTATGTCAAAGTGTTGACTTAGCCTGCAAGAAATTATGTAACGGTACAAATCAAATGTGGAGCGATTTGTTTATACTAGCCTTGATGCATGGCAGAAGCAGTCAGTTAACATTAGCACAGATCTACCGCTGTTTGCTTAGAACGTTCAATTTAAATTTATTGTGGTTTTACAGATTCTCATGTACAGAGCTTCTCCAACGTCTCAGTCGCTGTAACATACGTGAACCACATAATATACAATAATGCAACATAACGCCGCAGGAAAACACAGTAGAAGACCCATCCATACAGTAATATTACTTACTGCAGTAAAACTGTTATAAAGTGTGGCAACAATCACATTTATGATATTCAGTGTAGGTCGCTAACTGTTGTTTTATGGATGTTTATCATCCAATACATGTAGCTGTGCTCACAATGCTGAGCCTCCAGCGAAAGATACACAAATTATGTTGTTACTGAAAAGTAGGCAGGCGAGCCAACGCTGCTTTATCACGTCGGCTAAATGCAGTAAATTATGTTATTGTTATTATGTAACCAGCATGGATTAGTTCTACCTCAAGCTGATAACAATATTGCTGTAATGTTGCAGAGGGAGTTTACCCGAGTTTCCAGCATGTTGTGTGAAGCTGTCTCGGGCGAATTGTGCCAATATGCTGGTGCTGCACACACCTGGTTGCAATTTTTAAACCGCACCACTAGTGGCCACTGAAAACTACATATTGCCCCTTTAAGTAGCCCATCTGTTAGAATTAAAAATGTAGCTGTGCAAGGAAAGAAGGATTAGGATAACTTAAATTAACTAGAGTTGTCCATTGCTTCTGAGCTCTGAAACCCAAGTTGTTCATTTTGTAGTTTTTGAAGTGTAACACTTCTAAACAGGTGTAGCTCTTTGCACCTGTAGCAAAGTGTCTCTAGTTCTATACTACAAAATAAAGCGTCTTTAAATATCAGAACACCACTGATACTAACCCTTGGCTCTCTTGTTGGCTCTCTCTTCCTGCGGCAGCACTTTGACTTCCCTCTTCCCAGCCCATTGAAGGTGTTTGAGATGCTGGTGGTCCCAGAGCAGGAGTATCCCTTGGTGTGTGTGGCCATCAGCCAGGGCACAGAGCCGGGCCAGGTGGTCCGCTTTGAGACCATCAACCTCAACTCCTGCTCCTCCTGGTTCACAGAGATGGGAACAAGTAAGTCAGACATGTACTCGGATGTAGTGTGTTTTGTGGTGAAACGAATGACTTCTCCAGAAACTACTTTGTCTGCAATTTGTCTATTCACTGGAGCCTCCACAGAATGCAATGCAGCCTCACGTTGTACATTGTACGTTGCTGGGGATGTTAAAGAACAGTATTGTTACTGTTGTACCTTTTCTTCTCACAGCTAATCAACAGGTGGATGCAATCCATGTCACCCAGCTGGAGAGAGACACAGTGTTGGTGTGTTTGGACCGTAAGTACAATTTATTTTCTTCAGCTTTGACCAAAATCTGTGCCTTCAGCTTTTGTGCAATCCAGATGTAAGTAGCTATGTTCTATCATTCTTACAGCCTTTTACTATTTTTCTCCACAGAAAATTTGAAGATTGTTAATCTTCAGGGCAGACTGAAGTCCAACAAGAAGCTAGCATCTGAGCTCAGCTTTGACTTCTGCATCGGAACTGTTGGTAAGTTTTTAAACTGGTCTTGTACTGACTGTTTAAAGAAATAGAAGTGATTCTGAGTGAGACCTTTTTAACATTTCACTGAAAATTCCTTACCTTTAAAGGGAAAAAATCCCAACATGACGCAAGCTGACAGGTATACAGACCGTTGAGCACTGATACATGGCCTTTCTCTTTTGACAGTGTGCCTTCAGGACAGCGTCCTGGCCTTCTGGAAACATGGCATGCAGGGAAAGAGCTTCAAGTCTAATGAGGTAAAATATCCCATGACCACGACAGCCGGGTGGAACCTTAGAATAGCAAAACTTATTCCAGTAGTTAGATTAAAACACAAACACACATTTTCACTTTGATACTACACCAATTCATTGTTGAAAACACTCTCTACTCTGTAGTCAAGGATATTGTCTTCACATCAAAGTTTCTACAGTTTTCAGTCTTTACAAAGAAATGGCATCCTGGAAGTAAAGATGCCAGTCGACTCAGAAAACTTACCATTAAACTAATTCAACATTTTAAAGCTGTTAGCTACTTTAGAATCAATATTGATACCAAAATATCGGTATCAATTTTCATGTGTTCCCAGTGAAACTCTGAATGCAGTTTTTGTCACGTCCCTGAATACAGGCTTGTTTGTTCTACACATGAACAAACACCTCTGGCTCATGTCAACAAAGACCCTATATGCATGGCTACATGCTGTAGCTGATCCCAGGAGAATTAGACCTCAGGTGGAGCCAGACAAAGTGTCTTTGTGTCAGGCCGAGTTAATGAATTTGTACCCCTTTCACAGAGGGATTCCATGTTAACCTGATCACGAGTCTCGCTCAGAAGCAGAATAAAAGTTCAAGAGATCGCAGGGAGGTGAAGCATTCTGTTTTATGAAAAGTGATAGGGTCCACGCTTTTAAAAGCTCACCGTGTCAGACGTGGTCTTGCAGCACTCGGATGAAACAGAAGGTCTGCTTGCCCAGTCTGTGCCTAGCCCGGCTTGACAGCTCTCCCATAGCAAGGATTTTTGAAATGTCAGCAGCCATGCAAAATTCATGCTCAATCATAAACGAAACCCGTCACACAACAGGGAACAGCACTAAATAATTCAGCATTTGTCTTGTTATGATTCCTTTCAAAAGCGAAGGCATTCAAGGGGGGCAGGCCTGTTGATCCGTGCTTGCTTTGGTGGGTGCTTCTCCGAAACACCCGAGACCTTGTTTTCATTTAGACTTAAACAGATCAGATCTCTCCCAAGGCCAAGAACTTGCACCTAGCAGGTGTCACACGGCGACTATCTCGCATCTGTCGACATGTTCTTATGACATGTCAACACGTGAGAGTGTGTTTTAAAGGGGCCCTTGTATTTTAGACTGCAAATTGTCAGGCTATGTCTTGTGACTAGAACAGGTATGCTCCAGGATTGTACATAGTAACACCCTAGATACAGCCCTCAGTTACCTACAGTCTCAAAAAACACACACATACAGACATCTTATTGCTAACGGCACAATACGTGATGAAAATGTAAACTGTGGCCCTACCACCAAAGTTAAAAAATACAGGATGGGAACTTTCTGACTGAAATTGATTGAGAGATTGTCCAATAAACAGATGCTAAACAACAGCTAAATAATGGCAACAAGCTTTATTAAAAGTTAAAATCATTAAGAGTGTGCTGGGATAAAAAGAAAACAGACCAGTCTGCATCTTATCCAGCTTTCTTCAGTTCCACATTCAGTTGTTTGTCATTTTGTGAGCACTGTTGTGTGAGCACTCATCTTTTGATACATATGGTTTGGCCATATAGTAGAAGTCATATGTTTTGGCCGTGCAGATAGGCCAATTAAAAAGTGCATTGTGAGTTAACACAACATATAAGATTAATACAATTGTCCAGAGTTTGCCCAGCTTAAGACATACAGAAGATTTTTGTATGCCCTTGTGGAGTGTAAGGTTCTCTGGTGACACTCCATCCATCCATCCAGGGTCACGGGCAGCTGGAGCCAATCCCAGCTGATATTGGGCAAGAGGGTACACCCTGGACAGGTCGCCAGTTCATCACAGAGCTGACACACAGAGACAAACAACAACACACACTCACATTCACACCTAAGGGCAATTTAGAGTCACCAATTAACCTACTTGCATGTTGCATGGACAGTGTGAGGAAGCTGGAGCACTCGTATAACAGTGCGTCATTATTCATGCGCTTCAAAGCCCCCCTCTGCAACACCAGTACTTCAGATGCACAGAAAAACATTTGTCAGTTTAAGTCACTTGTGTTTTTCATTCGCAGGTGACCCAGGAGATTTGTGATCCAAGCAGAGTTTTCCGCCTCCTTGGATCTGACAGGTTGGTACAGAGATATTTCCATCTTTAGCTCCATCAGTGCAGATGAGTGAGCAAGCACACCCAGTGGAGGAGCACGCACCACAAAAATCTTGTTTCTTTTATGAAACATACAGGATTAGAGATAGGGTCGCACTCTACCTCCTCACTTATACTATTTGTCTGTCTTTTCACCAATACTGCTATAATTTATAAGCCCCATGACCTACATAATACCAGGCACTCGAGATTATGGCCGTCGTCCCTCAGGTCTTGTTACCTGGAAACCACCAAACAACCTGCTCACCTGCTGTGTTGTGAGCCCACGGCGCTCATCTGCTGCTGCCTCTTGTCTCTCTGTCCCTACCTGACCTGCTGCAGGCCATGCCTCCCTCTCCTGACTCTGCTTTCATCTTAACTCCAAGCTTATTCTCTTCATCTCTTTCTGTTTTTAAGATTTCACTCTCTGATTACTCTGCTGACCCTGAATGCACTCCTGCCATTATCCTTGAATGACCTCACTCTCTCTATTTCCTGCTTGTTGCTTCATTAGCTCTGAGACATGAAGGCTGAGCCAAATGTTAGACGCCTCACTAACAGTCACAAACCCGTTTGATTTAAAAACAGAGCTGTAACATGTTAGCTTCCTTGCAATATGACAAAGCAGGGCTTTAAAAGATCATCATTTTCATTATGGATAAGTCAGTTGTTTTTTTTTGATACATTAATACATTTTCTCTGTGTAATGTAAAGTAAGTAGTCGTAAACTCGTGAAATGGGATTATATTGTCAGGCCAGTAAACTAGAACCCAAAGGAATTGCAAATAAGCCAGTGGAATTTTTGCATGTTAAATAACTTGAGCAGTGACTAAACTAAATTATTTTCATTATTGATTATTCTGCCATTTATGCTTTAGATTAACAAAATAATCATTTTGTCAGTTTACCATTACATGAGAAGAGAGAAAAGCAACAAATCTTTTTTTTTTTTTGCTTGAAACATGACTTTTAATGATGAGTCGCTTATAAAAATAGTTGCTGGTCAATTTTCTGCCAAACATTAAGGCATGGCACAGTTGTTTACAAATTGTGAGTACATATTTGCAGTTAATGGAGTGTTTACTAAAATAATGATTATTTTCATTATTGATTAAGCTGCAGGTTTGTCTCTTGATTAATCTTTTAGTCTGAAAAAATGTCAAAAAGTAGTGAAACTACTGCTCATCCTGATTTCCCAGAACCTACCGGTCTGACCAACAGTCTAAAACCCAAAGAGATTAAATTTACAATGAGAAAAACTGAGGAAAACAGTAAATCCACACATTTGAGAAACTGAAACCAAATCATTTTTGGCATGTTTGCTTTAAAAAATCAAAATAGTTGACGATTCATTTGTGTGAGTGACTAATGGTCTGATGATCGTTGGATTCAGCTGCAGACACAGCAGGATGTGATTTAGCTCAGCACCCCTCTCTCTTAGTGCAGGAGGCTCTCCCAGCAGTGCAGTTCAGTCAGTGAAGACTCCCGATGGAGTCTCCATGCCTGTGGCACCGGAGCGAGGCCTCTCTGCCCAGCCCCCCATGTTTTATTCACTGCCGCCCGGGCACTACCAGCCTGGTTTGAGTGTCTCTCCATGCCTCTGTAATTTCATCTGATGGAACGGACAGTATGGACTGTAGCTTTCCTGCTCACCTGTCACCACCACGAGACGCGTGCCATCTGAAGATGCACGCACTGCCGTCCTGATCTGACTGACAGCTGGATCACAGCGATTAACATGGACGCTTAACGTGCAATCTAACATGAACTGCCAGTACGCTGGCCTCCGAGTAGATCCATACCATTAACATGATGCTTTGTGATTACCAGCATTTCTCGCTCACTATAAATAAGTTTCAAGTTATGTTGGTGACAGAAGTCAGTACCCTAAAGTCAGTATTTTATAAGAGAGAGATTTGTAGTTTTATTTGGCAGTCGGTCAAAACTAGAAACATATACAATTCACATTATTCCACTGTTTTTTACTTTCCAGGCAACTGTTGTTTTCCATTGATTTACACGCAAAGTTAGGATGACATAACTGACTGAAGTTTCCACAGCACCATGAACTGAAACCAATGGCTGATGTTTGGTTTGAAAATAATTAGTATTAAAAGAATAGACATTTTGGAAAATACTGTAATTCTCTATCTTGCCGATAGTTAGATGAAAAGCTGAATGCCTATGAAACTATGTTATATCTTATTTTATGTCTGTTTAAAGTGTTAAAAGAAGTTGTGGTTGTGTACGGATCAAAAAGCCAGATACATGTTAATTAGAGCTTTACAGCTGCTAGTAGAACAGATTTTGGACAGAACAAGGCTAGCCGTTTCTCCATATCCAGTCCAAATTCTAAGCTAAGCTAACGGGCTGCTGGCTGGATCTTTAGCATCTCTGTGTAATCTTCTAACTGCCGTGTCTGTGTTTCACCTGCAGGGTGGTGGTTTTGGAGAGCCGACCCACAGACAACCCCACGGCCCTCAGCAACCTCTACATTTTAGCAGGTCATGAGAACAGTTACTGAGCCGCTGCCGGAGATCTGACGGATCTTAGTAAAGTGGATAAGATGCCTCACTTTTGGGAGAAAACTCCAGAGCTCCACCATAAGGTTGTGAGTGAAGGGAAACGTCTGTTTTACAACACATTTTTGTTACTGATCATGGGATCGACAGGTCAGTAAGAGAGGAGCCTCTTCAGTCTTGATTCATGACTAGCCTTACACCAGCAACATGTTCACTGTAGCTCCACTCATCACAAACGACGAGGAAACTGTTATGAGAGAAAAACAATAAAAGCCCAAAATGAACATTGTTAATTAGAATTTTCTCACTTTTCTGTATTGTGGACTGAGTTATCTAGAGGTATTATTGACATAAAGTGCCATTAAAATTCACAAGAATTTGTGATTGTATTAGCAAACAATGGGAGATTTATTGTTGTTGTCAGTAACATATCACTCATAATTACTGTCAGTGGCAAATGTCAGGCTTGAGAGGAGATTTTACTCTGTAGTCAAACTAATAGATCAGTTTAAACAGAAACCCGCGAGCTTTGTGGGTTATTTAAGCAATATTTATTAACTTCATGTTAAGTAATAAGGTATGTTTGATTTACAGATCATGTTAACAGTTACAGTGCAGTCCTGCTGTGGGAGGATTACCTACCTAGTGAACTGCTCCTGAGTAGCTTTGGGTTCTTTTTACTGCTATGTAATATAGTCACATCTCTCCTGCTCTGCTGCATTTTTAGAAGTTGAATATAATGTAAATTTTTTTCTTTACCTTCCTCTTTTTATAGACATTTTACTCCTCATTATTTGCACCATGTAAGCACTTTTGTACATTTTTTTTTTTTAATTTAAAATAAAATGACAAAATGAGGGACAATGCTAGGTTTGTTAACATCTTTGCATTCCCTTCGCAAAATGTTTAATGTATGCTGTTTTTGTAATAAAAAAGCTTTTGTTAACAAGATGACATAAATGGACTGGTTTAATTTTGTGTTGTTGCGAGATTGATGTAACAGAGCTGATGATGCACCGAGTTACTCCTCACTGATAGGAGGAACTGGGGGAGACGAGTGAGTATTCGTTTCCATCAATTCCTTTTTTAGTCTGCTGATCCTCTGACTTCACCAACTTGCACTAATTGGTCTCAGTGCGACAGGACAGTATGTCAGATTTAATGTTTGTGTTTGCAGCTCGCTGTCACATGTGGAGTGAAGACAGATGTGGATTTTGTTGTTTTCATGGCCACCAAAAACATAAAATGGACTCTAAAGGATACAGAAATAATCTTAGTATGATAAAACCTAGTGAAGCACAAACTCATTTACTACTTACAAAATGGTTTCAGATCTGTGAGGATTCAGGTCTATTACGGACAAGACTGTCAGTGAGCTCCCCTTTGAGAATAGACAGAGTTGTTTACCTGTGTGGGTGTTTCCCCTGATAGTCACTAACTGGAGGAGACTGTAGTTTACCTGTGTCTTTATTTTTAACACATCTGACACTCAGTCTGTCAGGTGTGGAAATCTTCAAAAAACCCACATGGGTCTGTTTTTCTTTTTTTTTCTTTTTATGGAGCTGATAGTGGAGTCAGATGTTCCTAAGGGAACATGGGTGGAAAAACGAGAGACGTGTAATTTTGCTGTGAGTGACTGGATAGTACAGGAAGTAAGATGATTTCACCTTCAAAATAAAATGATTGCCAGTTTTGTTCTAGTGGAGGCATCAGGTGATTCTCAAAAATAGATGATCAAAAGGTCATAATATTTATGCCATTTTACATACTTTTTATTGCCAAATTTCCTCTGTTTTATTCTGTGCGTCTGTATTGCTGTTTAACTATAAAGCACATAACATTAATTTCTTAACGAGCAGCATTGAAAGCACATAGCCCCCTGACTTGTATTAGTATGAACTATTTTAAGATCCCCAAAAATGTGACAGCTGCCACAGGTGTGCAAGCAAAACACAGTAAAAACATATCAATTTAAACTTTACAAGTTAAAAATAGTAAGAAAAAAATCAAACAAATGTTGCCATGTTTGTGCATCTGTAAAGTTCAGTATCAATGTTTGATAGTTAACTCCAAAGAGTTTCTTTTCAGAAGAGACCAGGATCAGAAATGAAACCAGAACCTATTTAATTTGTGTTTAGGTTTCAGCTGCTTGTAAAGGCCCTATGTAAATACATAATACTGTTGTATTTTAGGTAGTTGTGGTTTATGTATCATCATTACTACTATGTTGAAAAGCCTTATTTTCTTGGAGAATCACTAAATTTGATCATTATAATTATGACCTACATGGTTAATTTAAGGCTTCTTAACTCTAATGTTGAGGTCCCCGTTTTGTTCTGAATTAAACAGTGCTGGAAATTGAGTGTATTTGCATTAACTGTATTTTTTTTTTTTTTTTCAATTTTAGAGGTACTTACACTTTACTTGAGTATTTTCTTTATACTATTTACTCCACTACACTTATTTCATAACACAGATTCAGATTTATAATAAAAAAAACAGCTAACAAATAAACAATGATGTATTATGTTAAGATAAGACTACCCAGCAGTATGTGAAGTAATTTTAGTTCCACCTTTACCAACTGCAACATGATAAGATATATATTTTTCTGAAAGGGACCATTCTGCATGGTGAGTACTTATTTTTGGAACAATAATATATGTATGCTAATACTTTTGTTACTTACGGTATACTTAAGTCATATTTTGAATGTATTTCAAATTTTCTAAAAGTTTCCTTAAAATCTTGCTTTATTGACAGACGCGAAGTGTGCTCATTTTGTGTTTTATTTTGAAAGGCACGGCCGGATGTCATGTTTTATTCTATCCGACTTGACGCCTTTAAACCGACGCTTCTTGAATCTGCAGGGACAGTAGAGCTGGGCTCGTCCAGCTTGTTGTGTTTGGAAGAAGGTGCAGCTCCTCACAGACTCTCTGAATATCTGACTGACGAATATCTGCGAACATTTTCACAGAAAAGTAAGTTTGTACATTTGGATTTCTAACGAACATGGATGTGTTTTCACTGAAATAGGTCTCATTATGTCTCATAATGTCTCAAAAATTTAAATGTGGCTTCTTTCATTATCAGCTGGTTCCATGAGTAAACTTTGCTCAGACTTACAGTCATCATTTTTAATCACATAAAATTAAGCACCGTCTGTTATAAACATGCAGCCTGAGGTGTTTATTTATTTTACTGTTATTTACTGTTTGCCTTGTTCACCTGTTTAGAAGTGCAGCACTCTGATTTTATTCCCCTGGCTGTTCACTCTCTCAGAGTTATTTGTATTCGCTCTATATCTCCGCATCGTAATGAGGTAATATACTTTGCATTGCAAATGTTTTTGTTACGCAATCTAAGTGTTAGATAGAAGACAGGTGTAATGTTGCCTCTAAGCAGTTAAATCTATCTTTTGGAAGCAGTTAAAGAGGTAATATAACATTTTGATCCGCATATACAATAGGTTATTTTATAGTTTTGTTTAAATTTGCATACAAATTCTTCAATGTGCTTTTCAGGATATTCAGACAGTGGTTGAAGAAGTAGTACTAGTAGCAATACCGCAGTGTAAAAATACTCTGTTACAAGTAAAATGCATGTGTTACAAGTACATAAGTATTGGCATCAAAATATACTTAAAGTAGAAAACATAAAAGTACTTAATATGCAGAGTTGCCCTTTTTTATACATAATATGTAGCCTGCTGGGTTATAATTAGTGATGTATTAATGTGTACATCAAGTTAATGTTACAGCTGGTAAAGGGGAGCAAACTTTAATCACACACATATACTTCTGGGTGTCTTAATCAATAATAATATATCACAATCTATTGGCTGATTTATATTTTGTATTAATAATCTGAATCTGCAAAGTAACTAGTGACTAAAGCTTTCAAATAAATTGAGTGGAGTAAAAAGGACAATATTTGCCTTGTTATCTGAAGTATAAAGTAGAATAAAATGGAAATACGGTCCAGAACAAGTACCTCAAAATTCTACTGAAGTACAGTTCTTGAGTAAATGTACTTAGTTATATTCCACCGGTGTATTCAGATAATTATACATGGCACACTTCTGTGCCTTTTGTTTTTCATAATAACTCTGAGTCAGCGATGCAGGAGTCAGTCAAAATTTGTGATATCGAAACATGAAAAGCCACCAAAATATTTTTAATGTTTTATAAAAGCATTAAATGTCTCTTTTCCAGAAAGATTCAGCCTGTTTTGACCTAGCTTGGATACTTAGTATGAATTTATTCCAGTTTTTATTGAGGGAACTATTCAGAAATTACCCTCACCCTTTTTCCCCTCCTGTGTTTCCTCTCGCCTCATTACAGGCTGCTGAGACAGTCCTGCCTCCTTGGGGGCCTCCTGGAAAAGTGTTTTTACCTTTGGATGACTGCTGATCCAGCTTGAGGATGGAGAAGTACGAGAAGATAGGAAAGATCGGAGAGGGCTCCTACGGCGTCGTCTTCAAGTGCAGAAACAAAGACACGGGGCAGATCGTCGCCATCAAGAAGTTTGTGGAGTCAGAGGACGATCCCATCATCAAAAAGATTGCACTGAGGGAGATCAGGATGCTCAAGGTAACAGAATATCTTCTTTTTCTTCTCCCCAAAAGTCCTTCACATCTATGTTTTTGATTTTCACTGACATTAAACTGATGTAGCAGTCCATTTCTGCCAGATAGGGTTTGGTCACAGTTAATAATGTAAACATTATTAGAGAAAATTTTTATTTTCAAGTCAAGATTATGATATTTAATTTAATTTAATCATAGATTAAAATTATGACATTAAATCACATAAATCTTACTTATCAAGGCATTTTTACTTTTACCATTAATAGCTTTTCCTTTATTTTTTGTACCTGGTTCCCATACCAGTTTCAAATTCATTCAAACAACTAGTCCACATATCAACCATAACAAATATTGGATATAATACTGATCACATTATGTCTGTATTAATTAATGAAGCTAACCTTTAACCTTTAACCACACCTTTTTAATTATAAAATAAAATGCTTCTTTGTGGTGATCAAAGTTCGAGCTCTCATTTGTATTCACTGTTTCTTTATAGACTACTCTGGAAATGCACAGTCTAACAAAATCCTGTAATGCAGAAGATGCAAATCCTGTTAGTTTAGTGCCCTGAAATACACAGTCTTCCTTCTCTGTTGTGCAGCCAGCAGGAGGGACACCGTTCAATTCATTCTGCAGACAGAGGGGAAGCATTTTTGTGGCCGGTGCACAGAGAAACTCATTCAAAGCGGTAGCGTTCAAAAGAGGTTTAGAAGGTTGTAATCAAATGAAGGACAAACCCTGCGGCATCAGGGCTGACTGAACAACTTAATTTATTAACATTTATTTTATTATTTATTTTAACAGGAAATGAGAAACTGGCTGTTTTTAGCTGTTTGACTATAAAATGCCAGTTTAGACTCTGGTTGCAAGACAAATATTCTTGTCAGTTAATTCATCTTAAATCATGACGTGAGACTTTATTATTATATGTGGAAATAAACAGCAAAAAGTCTCCTTCTTGGACACAAAATTGCTAAAATATTGTCATTTTATTGCCATGTTTGTTTAAACCCAAGGCTAAAACCTGTTTGTTTTATGTTGCATGATAATTATCAAAGCTGTACTGGTACATTAGTTGGTGGTTTAATTAGTCATGCAGTGGGTGGGAGTGTTAGTGGCCTGCTGGACCCCAGGAGCTCATAAATAGGACAGGATGGGGACAGGTTGTCAGGGGCAACAGCATGTTTATTACCATCTGTTAACAGCTTAGTCTGTTTGATAAGAGCAAACCACATATGGTACAGTTCTCTAAACAGCAGGCTTTACTGGTTTACCACTTGTATTAGACTGTATTTGTTGTGTGGATGTTGCTGTATCTCTCTGAGATGTCTTTTTCTGTGTTGTGCATCTGTGCAGCAACTGAAACACGCCAACCTGGTGAATCTGATCGAGGTGTTTCGGCGTAAGCGGAAGCTCCATCTCGTTTTCGAGTACTGCGACCACACAGTCCTCAACGAGCTGGACCGCCATCCCGGAGGGTGGGTGTGTCTCTAGACTGTTCACTGAAAACTAAGGAATGTGTGCACTTAGTTTGGTAGTTTAGTGGCTTCAATATAACAATATCAAAAAAGTAAAATTAAAATCCATTCATTAGACAGAAATGAAGAGAGAGAGAAAGCGAAGGGGGATGGCATGCAACAAATGTCCTCAGGGGGAATCAAACCAGGGCTGTCGCAATTACATGGTACATGCCTTAAACCACTAGGCAACAGTGATGCCCCATAAAACACAACTTGAAATGATCAAAGAATAAACATTAGGTCCAAACTATTTTCTATACAATATAAATCTGAGTCTTCCAAACTCTCGCTGCCTACATCTTTAGTTTGTTTCAGCAATTCAGATAATTTATACTGAATCAAGCTAAACAGTGCAATAATCCAGATGGTTCACTGACGTTCAGTAGAAAGATAAACATACATTCCAAACATTTTGTAATTTAAAAAGTGACTAAATTAAGTTTTTGTTTTACTTTTGGGAATGCTAGTTTACAAAACAGTCTCAGCCACAAGGTCCATCTAGTAGCTCCTCTTTGGAGCCTTTTGATTTTATCACATGATCATCATTAGCAGATTGTCATGGAAATGCAGACGGTCAAATTTCCATTTCTATGAGACGTTTAAGGACGACTTATCCACGATGGCTTGAAAATTGCATCTGCTGAAGATCATGTTGAAAGCTCCAGAACACCTGGGTGGAGGTGGTGGTGAGATTTGTGTTGTTGTTCCAGCAGTTTCCAAGGTCAAGAATGAACTTTCTAAACAATCTGAATAATTTAAAATTGATGTGATTATGCACATATTTTACATATTTTCACAATATGTTGGTTTTATTCTGTCATAAAATAACACAACACACTAAATATTCTCCCAAGCAACAAGGACACAAAGTAAAACACGGATATGCAGAAACACAGAATACAAAATGAAACAACATAAACCATAAACAGCTTATGAGGAAAGCTTGAAACCGGAAAGAAATCTTAAATTTGAAATGACTTTATTGAATACTGGAAAAATATTCTCACTAATATCAGAATAATGATATTATAATGAAGTCCATTCCAAGCAGTAAGCGCTTTACAAACTTTTATTAGTAATGCATTAAAAAGCATATACATCTTTACTTTTTCCTGAATTATATGAAATGAACACACAGCTCGTTGTACTGTACTGACACAAACTCTGTCACACTGAGATAACGAGTGCATAAATCTGAGTACGGTGGCTTTTCATTAAACAAAGTGCTGTGTACTTTCTATTATCTCTACATTACATGTATACCACAGCGTACTCTGCGCTTTGTCCAGCTCTGATGGATACAACACTTGTCTCCCAGGAAGCTGACCTGCTCACTGTGGAATGTTTACAGTGATGCTTTCCCAGAATGCTTTGCCAGAGGGGGTTCTTTAGGCTCGGCCACATTTTATACGGAGTGTTTTCGCTGTCTGGTTCCCCCGTCTGGTCCCGGCCTGTAGCCTCTTGGACACAGAGGGTTCAAAACACGGGGGAAACAAAGTGTGGAGAAGGGGCGGAGATTGTTATTAATTGCCAGTCACAAGGCTCGATTTAGCCATTTCCCCGGCAACACTGATAGATGACGGTCCCTGAACTAACAAAGCCTCAGTGTTGAACATCCAGGCTGCTCCGTGTGCTCCACAGCCGCCTGAAAAACAGGGCTGGACAGAGGAAAACAGCAAAAGTGGACCAATAAAAGAAAAGATTAAGATATATCCTTCCGTGCTTCTTTTATTAGATTCATCTTTTCAGCTAGATTAATCCAATTTTGTCCCAAATTCCTCAAACACAAATTATCTCTATTTGTTCAATCTTTAGCTCTAGGGATGGCAGTGTTGGTCTGTATTGGATGTACTGTCATTCACTTTTGTACAGACATTCATGGTCCCCCGAGGATGAATTTTACAGGTTTTGTTGATCCCATAACTTTTCTTACAACCCCATGAGGTTGACATTTATGGCTTTTAGTGAAATGTCTCAACTATTGGGTAGACTGCTATGTTATGTAGTCCAGACATTCATGTCCCCCTCAGGAAGAACTGTTTTAACTTTGGTGATCCCCTGACTTTTCCTCCTGCACTATCCTCAGGTTCACATTTAAATTTTTCCAAGACTTGGTTAATGTCAAAATGCCTGCAAAACTAGTGTTAATTTAATTCCCTTCAGCCTAAGCTGTATTTTTTGTTTAGTGCTAAATGTCAACTGTTAGCATGCTAACACGCCAAACTAAGATGAAAATGGTAAACATTATACCTGCTAAACATCAGTATGTTAGCATTGCGAGTATGTTAGCATTCTCACACAGCCGCTAGCATGGCTGTATCCTCTTAGTTGTCGAATGTTTTCTTGAAATGCTGATTAGCTCTAGCCTTAGGTTTGTTTGGGTTGTAGCTCTGGTTTGGATAAAGGAAACTAAAAAGATTAATCTCATTGAAGAAGCATGACATTTTCCAGTGAATTCATAATTTACCTAACAAAATAAACAAAAATAATGACAATCACAACTAACTAGAGCCCAAAATTGCCTACCTATTCTGACCACAAGTGCAAACACATCTTTATAAAGATATTTATACTTTGTAAAGATATTATTAAATCTGTATTAAACAAAAGAAAGCAATCAAATAATACCATTTTGAATCAACAGATGTTTGGCATTTTATTAAACAACTAAAACAGTCACTTAAACAAAACTTATTTCTTAGTTTGATAAAAGAAAATTCTTTGCACAAACTGCACTAAAAGGAAATTTTCTGGACCTTTCAGCCAAATTCGCTCAGTTGTCATTCAGTTGTTACTTGGCATCTGTTTATTTTGACCTTCTTGTCTTGTAGTGTTCCAGAGCACCTTGTAAAAAGTATAACCTGGCAGACACTTCAAGCTGTCAACTTCTGTCACAAACAAAATGTAAGTGAGTCTCTTCAGTATATTTTTCAGTTGTCAGACTTCCCTTCAGCTTGTTTTTGAATTCCTCCGGTCTCCTCCCTCCTCCAACTCCTACCAAGCCGTCTGCTTTATGGCTCTTTTTTTTTTAACAAGAATTCCTTCCCCTTGGCTGACCAGCAGTTAATGTATCACCTAGACACAACAAATGCTACAAAGGCCCCCACTTAACAGGGTGGCCTGAAGTCCAGAAAGCACCGTCTCTCTCCTTTTACTTCCCCCTTTCTTCTCAGCATCTCACAACCCCCAAGGCATCTGTGCATGTTTTTGAGCTTTCAGTACAATGATTCTCTTTGACCGTTTCTGTTCCTGCAGTGCATTCACCGAGACGTCAAGCCAGAAAATATTCTCATCACCAAACACCAAGTCATCAAACTCTGTGACTTTGGGTTTGCCAGGATTCTTAGTAAGTTTTAGGACTTTATCAGCAGTTTTTACATATTTTACAGCGCCACCTGGTGGAGGTTGTGTTTAAAGGAAGTTTTGAAGTATTAAGCAGCACTTAATCATTGTCTTAGAATATGTACTTTTTCCAGCCAGGAAATCAAAAGTATTTTTTTTTTGTCTGGTTAGAAATGCCTTAGGGACCGCTTTGTTGAGTTTACTGTATGCAGATGGAGTCACAGGAGATCTCTGATATACTGCAGTATTAAAAGAAGTTTTTAAGAAGGTAATCATTTGAACAGCATGAGGAGCCGTCTGCAACCTTCAAAAAGTTTTTTGTAGAATCTCAATAACTCTCAGATTAAAATGTAATTGAAAAGAGAGCAAGTTCAGGACCCCCCATGAATAATTTGAGGAGTTATGAAATGACCCCCCATTGAATTATTCAAATGTGGCAATCTGTGAAGGGAAAATCTTTGTTTATGTACCCTGAGACAGTGAGTCATAAATTGTGTTTTGTTTTAAGCCAAAAGGTTTGGGAGATTGAAAAGTATCTGCGTTACTAAACAAATACTCATGGACATTAATACTGAATACAGAAAGCATACTAATGGTTTTACAGACCTTCATTATTTAAGAGGACAATACATGGATTTAAATAATACCAGGATATTCGACTAATCTTTGTGTCTTCAACACTGATTTGTAGAACATAGTGGTTCATTACACATCAACGCATGTTTTCTTTAACCTTCATCATGACCAGAGAGCTCATTCTGCACATACCTTATGTCATGTGTTTCTGTGGTTTGTGCCATCAGCCGGTCCGTGTGACTACTACACAGACTATGTGGCGACTCGTTGGTACCGGGCCCCTGAGCTGCTTGTGGGGGACACTCAGTATGGCCCTCCGGTGGATGTGTGGGCGATCGGTTGCGTGTTCGCTGAGCTGCTCTCAGGGATCCCGCTGTGGCCCGGGAAGTCCGACATGGACCAGCTGTACCTGATCAGAAAGACTCTCGGTACGATCAGTCGGCTTTGCTTCAAAGTAGTGGACTCTGATGTTTGTGACTGAGGATGATTAATGAGTAATGTATTGTCTTTCATCACTTATACTTTGATGAAATGATGTTCTGAAGTTCTGAAACAGGAGGGTTTTTGTATTTTGGATACTTTGGAAGGTTATGGAAGTTGGAAATGTTTCCCAGGACAGACAAATTGTAAAATATCTATAAACATTTGGATAAATACTACAAACCTTAAATACATTCACAGGAGCCATTTGAAAGGGGAAAGAAATGGACAAAATGAGTTTGATTTTCTAAACATTGTAGTGTAATGTTCATCTTTCTTGTCCCCTGCAGGAGATCTGATCCCTCGGCATCAGCACGTCTTCAGCAACAACCAGTTCTTCTGTGGAGTTTCCATCCCAGAGCCACAAGAGATGGCAAGGCTCACCACCCAATACATGGAAATGTGCTCAAAAGTGAAATTGATTTAGCCATCACATTTAAAGCAGTAAAATCAAAAACATGCTGAGTCTTTGTATTGGTTTTTTTTCTGTAGGAACCTTTGGAGCAGAAATATCTAAATCTCTCACATCAAGCTCTGAGTCTCATGAAGGTAACGATGTCATCTTTAATCTAAGAGATGGTGGAGATGTTTGTAATCTTGTAATCTGTTATCACCAGAGTTAAACCTGAATACAATCTCAAAAACAAAATACACAAGCTTTGTTAGTTAAAGGTTGGATTTTAATCCAGTGAAATGTGGATGTTTTACTACATTTCTTTATTGTTTTAAGTTATACGTGTAAAAATTTCATTAATTCATGTAAAACAAATCAGAAACTGTGTAAAGTGCTGTGTGTTCCCAAATAACCAGAGTAAACATGCCATCATGTTTATTTACTTGTATAATCTTGGCCATAACTAGCCAGTTTTGTTGCAGCTGCTACTGGTCAAAGAAAAAACAGAACTCATGGGGAAACCAGGTTGCCTGGCTCTAACCTTCACTGTCTCCCGTCTCTTGTTGATGGTTTAGGGTTGTCTGAGAATGGACCCGTCCGAGCGGCTGACTTGCGAGCAGCTTCTCCAGCATCCGTACTTCGACAGCCTGCGAGAAAAGAGCGAGAAGACCTCTCGGGAGCAGGAGCGCTCCAGCAACAGGAGGACACGTTTCCCTCGCAAACACCTTCCTCCCGGGGTCAGTAGCCTTCTTAACGAAGAGTAATGACTGGGCTTAAAACACAGGGCTAATGTCAAAATCTGCAAGCAAAAGTGTGTTTTCTTTGAAAGAAATTCATAAAAATGTACACTTTGCAAGTAAAAAAGGAACAACATTTTCTAATATTAGGTATCAGTAATGCATGATGCAATTCAATGCATTGATATATAAAGGTCAAACTCTCAAAAGTTTGATAATGGAATTTTTGGTTAACTTGATTTGCAGATTATCTTGAAACCTGTAGTTTTTTTTTTCTGAAGGGGTTAACAGTCATAATAATAATAATCATACACTGCAATAGAAATATGAAACTACTTGACATGAATAAAATACATCTCTCAATTTAGTTAAATTTTACAAACAAAGAGAACCCTTTCTAATGACTAGATATCAATTAACTATATCCATGTAAAAATACTTTATTGCCGCTGAAAGTTTTTGTCTTCTTTTTTTCTCAATCCAGTATTTGCCACAGCTGACCAGCAGCGGCATCTTTCCAGCTGTGGACAATAAGAAGTACTACAACAACCTGCGCAAGTTCAACTATCACCTACCGAACATCTAAACACGCTGCTCACAAGTTGAATTAAAGCCTCGACAAGCAGAATTTTCTGAAAAGCTCAGGAAATGAAGCAGATTCTGGTAGCACCTTGGTTTTTAACAAGAGGATTCAACCACTTTTTTTTAAAAAAGGTGTCTGTTTATGACGTGGGCCGTGTTGGGTGTCTCTTGATATTACTGTCTATGCACTATTCCCCAACATGTCAACTCAGACGTGTTGGTTTATGTATGTTGCCTACGTTTCAAGCTGGTATTGTTGTATTTTATAGATGTGTAAAGACAAGAAGTGATGTGCAGCTCTGCTGTAGTCGCTAAGTAGACTGAAGGTAAAACTACGACGTAGTGCCTTGCCTGGTTTGCCAAATGTATTTTTTTATACGATGGACTCTGTAAGAGCGACATGTTTTTGGTAGTGACTTTTATGTTGTCTAATTGATTGTCTCGAGTTATAATGTAGGACACAAACTTTTTGTGCATTTCTGAAACTATTTATTCATGTCAGGAGTGAATACAGTTCACATTCCTTTAACTCACATTTACTAGCATATAGCAGTAAAAATACCACATTGTACTCATTATCTCTGGAACTCTGGTGCTAAGGGTGTTCACAGCCATCTGTCTGTCCTCAGATACTGTACAAATGCCAAATTAATCTAAAGAGAAATTATTTAAAGACTCTTGAATCCTATTTTCTCCGTGTACCCACATGTGGAGTAACATTTAATACCATAAATGTTGAAAATATAATAAACTACAGAATACTTACAAAAACTGGTGTCATCAATATAAATTGCTTTAAAGGGTAACTTCTTCTCTTTTCAAAATTGACCTTATTTTCCCATGTTTTTGTGTCTATGTGATTAATTAGAACAACAGGATTAAATAAGCACGCTGCAGTTGGCAGCATCGAAACAGGGCTGTCACAGTACGTCCTCTAAAGCACTTGTTTTTGTGTATCTGACACCTTTGTGGAAAGGATCCCTACAGAGGTAGACCTTTTTTTAAAGAGTAAGATCTTTTTTGTTAAACTAGAAACAATCATTAGAGTCTACTGATAAAAACAGTTTATGTGTAACTTTGGTATTTTAAAGGGTTAAAAACACCAAAGTTAAATCATAACACAAACTAACCAATAGAGGTAGGGGCAGACCAGAGATGTAAAATTACTATTTCTGTCAAGGGAGTCTGTGGCTTTGCAGAGAGCGTTTATGGTTAAACAAAAAGGAAGGAATGGAATTTCAAAACATGTTGTCCCAATTAGTCACACAGATACAAAAACATGGAAAATAGGCTCCAGGTTGAAAAATAACCAAGTTCCCTATAACATCTCCAAGACAATCTCCACTGTATCCCTCCAACATTTGAATCCACAAGAATGTGACGCTCACTGGATCAGAACCACACAGACTGAAGCGTTGCACCTCTGCTGCAAATGTTATAACTGAGGGGTGAGATATTCTCCACCTGAGTTAAGATGGAAATAGAAACCTAAATCACTGATTAGAAAAAGATGCTGGAGAAACAAATGATTTCAGTCAGTCAGTTTCTGTGAACTGTGTCTTTAAAGCTGAAAAGTGACACATCAACTGGAATATATCCTGTTCTTCACGCTCTCTCATTTAAAAGAGACTCTATGGTTCACATGTAAATACACGTTTTAACTGAAGGATCTACACGTTGCACGATCAAAGCCCCTCACGCTCCAGTCTGACCTCCTTAAACTTTGGGTATTTTTACTTTAAGAACCTTCAAGAAGTCATCCATATTTTACAATCTTTGACAGGAACTTGTTTCCCAGTCAGTCCAGGTCCAGAGATATGTCCAGATGTGGAAGTGCTGTCTGCAGTCTGTCAACTGTTGTCTGTTTGTCTTTGATCCCAGGAAGATCACTGAGAAACAGATACTTCAGATTCCTGTGTGGAATTAATACATAATATGCAATTAGGAAACTTTCTGTCAACAAAAAGGATGCATCAGTGTCATTTTAAAATATTTCTTTAAAAAGAAACAGATTTTGTTTTCTTTTTAGATAATAAAAACTCACTTGAGTTTGTGCAGGGCGATGATGCTCTTATCGGTCACATTTCCACATGACACCACCTCCATCATACCCAAACTCTCCTGCAGATTCTCTATTGAGCTCAACCTCTCCAGACAGGCATCCTCGATGTAGATGCACTTGTTGAACTTGATTTCCTCCACATTTTTCAAACCATCTAGAAGAATGAACACATCTACTGATTACATTTACACAGGCAAAGAAGGACTTTGCTCCAAAATAAATCTATGTGGACTCTGGCACCAAAAAAAACAACAACACAATTTGGAGTGCAGGTCAGGGACGGTGATCTATGTGTGCCTGCTCGGTGTAAAACATCCCGCTCACTTGCGTCACTTTTGGATAATCAGTCTGGGAGAGATGCACTTTCACCCTCTCCTTTCATTTCTTGTTAACAAAGAGAGGAATCACTTTCAGGTCAACGGTCGAGGTTAAGCTCATGTTAACATACTTGATGTAAAATTTACACTTTCTGTTTCGGCTTTAATCTTTGAATGGATTGTCATTAAATTTGGTCGTGACTTTGATAGTTCCCAGAGGATGAAACCTAATGAATTAGGTGATCTCTTGACTTTTCTTCTTAGCGCCACCAACAGGTCAAAAATGTTATTATGGCCTCTAAAATCCATAGGCCTTGGTATTGAAACTTTATACTTCTTTTTAAGGCATTGTACAGATACATGTATTTAGACAACCTTTAACATTTAAAAAAGTGTGGCTTCTTTTGTTAAACGAAAAGGGGATAAACATTCTTACAACTCTCAAAGTATGGTATCAAAAAAAGTACATATTGAAATGCCAGTAGCACCACCACCAAAAATGTAAAATTATACTCTGGTCTGGTTTTTTTATGGTTTTAATAACCATATAAACTAATAACCACCATTACAGTATAGCATATTATACTGACATGCTAAATATTAACAAGTTACTATAAGCCTACTCACTCACTGTATGCATTTTAATATACTAATGAGTTAACCATTAAATGCTATATTTTGGCATGCTAACAACAACTTGCTAATTTGCTAATATCCAGTTAATATTATTAAGTTAACTGTAGATATTTTAAGTTGTTATTGGTAGCATATTAAGATGCTAGCTTTGGCTTCTTTTGTTAAAGGAAAAAGGGATAAACATTATTGTAATTCTCAAAGTAGGCCATGCTACCAAAAGAAGTATGTTATGGTATCGCACTGAAACGCAAATAACACCCCTGGTATTAAAACAAATCTAATTATACTCTGGTCATTGTATGCCAACTCAGTGTATGCATGCTAATATGCTAATATGTTAACCATTACATGCTAAATGTTGCCATGTTAACATGCTAACGCTAGAATGATAATTTGCCAAATATTTAATGCTAAGTCAATCTCCTCAAATCTCTCACATATATTTTGTCAAACAGCAGGCTCTTAACTATTGAATACTATCAAGTTAACTTTAGATATTTTAATTTATTAATTGGTAGTTGGTTAAGATGCTGACAACCTAGCTAAGTAGCTACAATGAAATATCTAAAATTTTTCATCTTAATTAATTAATTTGTAATTAATTTATTTTTCTATTGTGTAATGAGCATACGCAGGGATATGGGGGAAATGGAAACCAGAGCAGGACAAGAACATAATATTCTGCACACTGTAACACTGACCCAGGTGGTCAAACCCTCTGTACATGATGCAGGATTCAGTAGCGTCAATCGCCTGGATCTTGTATCTATCCAGAGGCCCAGTTGGCAGCGCGTTGTAGTCATGATGCCAGCGATCGAAACCTTGAAACCTCACTTTGGCACCACATCTCAGCAGCCACTCTGCTGCAGCTCGGTCGGGACCAACGGCTTTAATCCTCTCGTAGTCCACCCTGAGTGAAGACCAACAAACAGTCAAAGTGCTGATGACATGTAATGCGAAGAGTCACATTTGATTGGTGCTGAGAGTGGAGACGAGTCAAGATCCAAGTCCAAATGGCAACCTGCCCACCAGGCAGTTGTTGTGACCTCAGCAAATCACCCACTGTTTGTTTATTTGGTTGTTTATAAAGGGAAATACCATATTTGCTGGTTGTAACTTAAAAATGTTGATGATTTGCTTCTTTTTGTATAACGCAGTGGTGGAAATTAACTAAGTGCAATTACTGATGTACTTCCAGAGGAGATTAGGATGGCTAAGTCTATCTTTTTATTTAAGTCTCTTCTTAAATCGCACCTTTATAGTCTTACCTACCTGTGATCCTCTGTCTTACCTTTCCACACCATTTGTTTCATTGTTTAATTCTTTATTGGTATGTTTTATTACTGTGTTTGATGTTTTATTGCTTGTTTTATTGGTGGTGCAATTGTTCTTAGTGTTTTTATTTTTAACGCTTCCATGATTCCTGTTGTTTGCTGTTTTTTTTACAGTGTGTTATTGCTATTTATACTTCTTCCACCCTGGAGGTACACTTACAGTACTTTACTTGAGTATTGCCATTTTTTGCTACTTTATATTTAATAGTAATACTTTTACTTTTTACTTGATTACATTTATTTGATGACCATAGTCACTAGTTACTTTGCATATTTACATTATTAATACAAAATATAACCATCAAATAAATACATTACATACATAAATTTTTATGATATATTATTATAGGAAACTTTTATTAACATCCAGGGCTTTTATTTGCTTAATTCACTGAACTCACACTGCCTTTATTTGGGACAGCCCTTAAATTCTTTTACCATGCCAGTAAATCTGAATAAATAATATTCTGGTGCTGAGTGTTTCTGTAAAATGTACTAAACTAACTAACTGCTGAATTGTGTGTCAATCATGTCCATACTGACAAAAGTTTAAACATTTATATTGATATGCACAATCTAAGCAGCTTAGAAATAGCTCAAGAAGATGACCTGATGGGCTTCAAGAGGTTTTATACATCAAAAGAACTTCTATAAATACCAGAACAGGCGTCTGCTTGAGACCTGCGCTTACTTGTCAAATATGTACTGACACCAGGCTAGTAAAAGGGACAGGTATCTAATTGGGACTAGGCTTTTAACTGAAGTTTTATGGTATGTGAGGAAAAATGCATCTAGCAGTAGCCCATATAAGAAATTAAAATTTGCTCCACCTTTGCCAGATGCAACATTAAAGTGATGTTTAATAATTGCTCAATAACATATATTATTCTGAAATGGGCCATTCTACATAATGAGTACTTTTACTTTTGGCACTTTAAGTATATTTTGATGCTTTAATCCAGATTTCTACTTGTAAGAGTATTTCTACAATGATGTTTATCTACTAATAGCCTACATTTACTCCGTTACATGTACTCAAGTAACTTTCTGAGTAAATGGTACATGTCAGAGTAGTTTTAATGCATCATACTTTTACTCTTACTTGAGGAGTTTTAAAGAGAAAAATCAGTACTTTTACTCTGCTACAGTCAAGCATCCACATGACTCTGTTAGAGCAGAATAATGGATGTAGCTACAGCATAGCATTATGGTTTTCAAATAGTGCTCGGAGCTAATATTTAGGCTACAAATTAAAATTTAGTTAAAGTTTCCGTATTTTATGCCCTGGGATGAGACATGTTGGTGCAGCATGGCTACACCATGACATGACAGAGAGCACTGTCTGTTGTGTTTATGCTAATATGTTTAATAATAAATAGCTACACACAGTATATCATGCTTAGAAACTCCTGCTGCTTTCTGTCTTAATGTAAATGTTCAAGCTAACAGTGTAAAGCAGTTTGCATTTAATTAGTCATGCCCATTGAGCCTGATGAATACAAACCAAATTATGCACACACAAAAAAGACAAACTACTCTTATTTCATGTGGATGTGACTGATATAATGTTTCAACCACAGATGATCTTCCTCAGGTAAAAAGGAAGAAGTGAACATACCTGTATTTAATAGGCAATAAATTATGAAACATCACAGCATTATCTCTTTGATTTGATTTGTTTTCCAAATTAAAATTTAATATCCGGGACAACAAGAAAATTATTTATATTTTTAAACAATCTTTACTTATTGGAGTACTAACAGACTATATTATACTAATATTAATAATAATTGAAATATTGTCCTGGTGTAAATGTGGCAGGTTATCTAATCAGGAGATGATGACTTGTAATTTCACAAATTAAAAACAAAGTGTGTGTTCACTTCTTTACCTGAGAAAGACCATTTGAAATAATTCTAGTCACATCCATTTCTTGAGTGACTCACGAAGTAACAGTAGTTTTACTTGAGTATAAGTTTGAGCTACTCTACTGACCTCTGTTTATAACCTCTGTTATGACCAGCTTTATATAACGTTAGCCTATGTTTGTTCTGTCAACTGAGGCTATCGTGTTTGACATTTTATAAATCTTCCATGCATTGCAGTGTAGCTATTAGCTAACACACATACATATCCTTAATCTTGTATAATAATGTTGTCTCACTTGTTGAAAACTGCATTGAGCCAGCCCCAGAAGTGCCTGCGGCCCCACTCCCTCTGACCCACAGCAGACTGCACTGCCTTCGATAACAGCCTCATTTCGCTCAGCTGTAAAATAAAGATAAAATATATTAACAGCCTACTCTGGTCTCACATCTTATTAATTAAACAATGACTCGGGTCATTTAAACAAACCACTGAAACTGCGACACAGGCGAGCCGCTCACCTGGCAACCTGCAGCCCGGACTGTTTACACTTGGGACGCGTCCATTGCTGTACACTTTGACCTGGTGACGTACAGGAAAACATGCTGTTCTATTGGCTGGATGTCCAAACGGTGGCACGTCGTCGGGGAGGGGGCGTGGCAATGTCTCTGGTTTTTCCGGATGGGTGTATAATAATATTAAGAGTGTAGAGTCGCTGTAACAGGAGGAGGGAACACGAAACAGATCAGCTGAACAATGAAGAATAAACTGTGAGGTGCTGTTAAACGTTTTGACAATGATCCGGACACTGAGCGGTGCGACTTTTAAGGCTGTTTTATCAACGCAGCCCAAACTGCTGAAGGATATAACGTTAACGACCAGGCAGCTGCACAGGTGAGAATGACATTACAGCAAACAAAAGCAGGCTGCTGTTGACAAAGGGGTGCTGTAGTCTAGTTCAGTTACATGTGAGGAGTTAAATTAATTTGTCTCTCTGGATCACTTTAGAAAAGTGGCAGACAGACAACGCCGGTACCTGCTTGAATATCTAATTGATCCCAGTCGTTACCATGGACATTATTCATGCACCGAGAGGCAGATTGCAAAACCTGATCTACACACCCAACGACATTGTTTATGTACACAAAACATTTGTGTCTCTGCATTTTGTCTCCCTAATCATGCCTGCTCCGTCCACATTTGCATGCCCATTAAACTTTTATTTATCGCAGCACATATAGTCTGACTTTTACCTGTAGTAGGACAAACGTTGTCTTTGTCAGCGTCCAGCAGCTTTGTGGGACTGTTCCTTTAGAAAGGCATTCCTGCAGCATGACCTACGGACTCTACAGGCAGCCAGATGTTGTAACTGTAAAGCTGTTGATTCATAACAAACTTCTCCACTTTGTTAAATGAGACCAACAAGATATCAGAATCCAATTTCATCACATAGTAGATTAAATGTTCTTCAGGTTTAACAACCTTACACGTTTTTACAAGCTCAGGAAATCCTGTTCTGCTTGATGAAAAACCCTTGAAGCCACATCTCCCCCTGGACACCTGCACTTTTAGCACATTCTTGTTTAGTTGTTCCTAAATGATGATCCACCCAGATAGGAAAGCTGTGATGCTCCTAACCACCTTTATCTTCAATCGGATTTATTGTTTCCTGCTCTTATTGAGAAACAAAACATTACCTGGTTCTAATTTTTGATATGTTGTCTGTTCTTTCTTTCATGAGGGCAGGGGATTAAAAAAGTTCTCCAAGCTTTAACATTGTGTTTTTCCAGCTCCTTGCTTATGCTTCTTTATGTGAAAGTTATGGAGATCCTGGAACTGCTGCTTACACTTTGAGCCCATCCACTAGTCTGTGTTGATTTGATTTAAAAATGTATTAACTTGGTGTAGCCTTGTGACACAGCTGGCTGTTCTCTTTGTAGATACAAATAGCCTGTGTACTACAACACTTGTGTCATGGGTTTCCCTACTGATCCCTGTTTCAGAGGTCTATTGGCTGCTCCATACAATCATGTACTATTGGACATTGAACCACTGACGTAGATAGTCTGCCCTGCTTTCTACCTTTTGCCGCTTGTAAAGCTGGTGGGTTATCTGTAACTATCTTAAATTTGAACTGTCTTTTATACCTTGTTGTCTGTATTTCAGCACATATGACGTGGCCGTGGTCGGAGGTGGTATCGTGGGCCTTGCCACAGTCAGAGAGCTCATTCTACGACACCCGTCGCTCAGCTTCATCCTGCTGGAGAAAGAAAAAGAGCTCGGTGCGTTGAGTTTTGAAAGCTGTTGTTGTGGTGAAGGAAGACAACAACATGTTCTAAAGAGCTGAATGCTTGCTTGTCACAGTGATTAAATGCAGCCATTTTTGTTGTGTTGGCACTGTATACCAGGACATTGGATCTGGAACTGAACAATGACTATGAGGGTGAAGTGCCAAGTTTTAGCTTTAATTTGCGGGTATTGGGTTAACAGCTGCCATTCTGCTGCAGTATTAAAAACCGGGTAGAGTCCTACACTGTTCACCCAGTGAACTTCTGCAAACAGCCTTAAAGTCCGCTATGTAACCTTGTTACTGAAAGAAAACAAAAGTGTCTTAAAAAGAAAACAAAATATTTAAGTCAACTTACATGCTCTGCCAATCTAATTTGGGCCTGTATGCCACTTTGGTTAGTGGCCTTCAAAATAATAACCCTTAAAATTTTAACATTTTCATTAATAGCTTTTAGGGATTTATGTTACATTTTTGGCCTTAGAAGAATAGTGCGACATTTTGGGACTTCACTAACCCCCCATAAAACCACAACAGTTATCTTTACATGTTGGTTTTGTACAGACTAAACAAACAAGATGTTAAAAAGTGAGCTTCAGTGATTGAACAAAAGTTTGTTACCATCGGACAAAGTTTGACTAGCTGTTTCCCCATTTGAAGTATTTATGCTACACTAAGCTAAGTAGCAGCTGGCTATAGCTTCAGATTTTGCGCACAGACATGAGAGTGGTTTCGTCTCACCTACCTCTTGGGAAGAATTTGTCGAAAGTGTATTTCCCAAAGTGTCAAACCATGTGTTGTTTGGTGTTTGTTTATATAAAGATAATTGACTAAACAAAGATAATATTATGTCATGTGCATACAGTAGCTGTAGTAAAGTTTGACTGCAGATAAAATCTCTGCTATCTAAACATAAGTGATAGATATCAGGTTACTCATGATTTTGCACTAGAGGTGCAATGATTAGTTGATCAGTCAATTGAATGAAAATTAATTGCCAACTATTGTGAAATTTGATTAATCATTTCAGTCATTTTTCAACAAAATGTCAGGCATTTGCTGGTTTCAGCTTCCTAAATGTAAGGAGTTGATGCTTTTCTTGGTCTTTTATGTCTTTTAAATGAAGAGTCTTTGTGTTTTGAACAGTTGGTTGGACAAAAGAAGAAATTTTAAGATGTCACTTTGAGCTCTGGGAAATTTATAATTTGCATCTTATAGACTAAGCAATTATTGTGAAAATAATCGACAGATTTATCTACAATGAAAATAATCATTAGTTGCAGCCCTATTCTTGAATAAATTGATTATTATAAATTAATTATATATATATAGTGGAATAGTATATATATATTTCTGTTAACTCTAGCAATCTTAATAAAGCATTCTTTCCTGTCTTTCTTCTTCCTGATCTTGTTCTTCAATTTGTCTGTCACTTTCTTGCTCACCAGCTTCACACCAGAGTGGCCACAACAGTGGAGTCATTCACAGCGGGATCTACTACACGCCGGGGTCGCTGAAGGCCCGTCTGTGTGTGCGAGGAGCCACTTTAGCCTATGAGTACTGCGAGAAGAAAGGACTCCCTTACAAAAAATGTGGAAAGGTCTGCTATAGTATTTTGTCCACATAAGAACATTACATTACATTACAATAAACCTGCAGTACAGACATTGTGGGGAAAAAAGCTCTGACAGCAAATAAAGGGCACTGTTGTTTTGAGTGCTGTAAGGAGCTGCCATATGGATCATTGTATTGTGTCTATCTGGGTATTGATTGGTGAATATCTGCGTTGGCAGCTCATCGTGGCGGTGGAGCAGGAGGAGATACCCAGACTGAAAGCTCTATACGAACGCGGCATGAAGAACAATGTGCGTGACCTCAGTATTGTCGACGCCAAGGGAATCCGAGAGCGAGAGCCATACTGCAGGGTAAGAGTCTCAGAGACGCCGCTGCTATTCATCCAGAAGAAAAGATGACAGTGAAGGCCTATAGTATAGTGTGTCGTGCTTGCAGGGTATAATGGCCTTGGATTCGCCCTACACCGGCATTGTGGACTGGAGGATGGTGGCTCTCAGGTACGGCAAAGACTTTGAGGAGGCAGGCGGCACAGTGGTAACTGGATCTGAGGTCAATGACATTTCTATAGTCAAGGAGAGCCCAGCTGGAAGCACTGAAGGTAAGAAACAGGTTCTGTACATCGATATGTCAACACAGTCATTTTTAAACAAGAGCTGTAGAGTTTTTTGAAGTCTACCTCAGTATGTATCTCTCTTATGTATTTATTTTTTTTGCAGGAATGAAATATCCAATCGCGGTCAGAGACAAAAAGGTAAGACACGCAAGTAAAAGCCTCACAATGTTTAGATTGTGTTCTATTGTTTCCATTGTTTGCATTGTATTGTTTTGACAGGGTAACGAGGTGCGGTGTCGTTATGTTTTGACCTGTGGGGGCCTGTACTCAGACCGCCTATCACAAATATCTGGATGCAGTCAGGAGCCACGGATCGTCCCCTTCAGAGGAGATTATTTGGTCTTGAAACCAGAGAAACACTATCTGGTGAAGGGAAATATCTACCCTGTAAGTATGCTGAAGAACCGTATGTCCATATGTCCCGATTCTTTCAATTGTGTAATCCATACAAATAATTTGATCTGCAGATGCTTCTCATACTAGTGTTGTATATTATTTCTAGTCTCTTAAATCTGTGCTCTGTAACTTCAAACTTTGGTGGCCACAAGTGACAGAAAGAAATGGCTAGTAGTTTTTTTTTTATTGAATCAATTAGTTGATTTACTAGCAGATCCCCGATAGCTGAAAATAATTTGGGAAAAATGTGTTGCATCAACAATACTTTCAGCCCTACTTGGGGATTTTTGCTGAAGATCACCAGTAGAAATCTTGCTAAATGAAGAAATCCAAACCTGTGACCCTGCAGCAGGCTTTAGCAGAGAGAATGTCACTTATTGGGATTTATTATTTATTTATGCTTTTCTTGTAAGAAGTAGAGTTACTCCAAAGAAATACTACGATATATTTCCAGTTTCAAACTTTTGGTTTTACTTTAAAATCATCATCATCAGAAGGAGGTATAGGTAGCTAAGAACCGAAGTGAGTGTTGACATGTATCAATGTTAATTTTAACAGACAGCCTAAGTGAAGAAACTAAGCAACCAGCTGTAGTATTTATAAATTGTTTTCCTATCACAAAAGCTTGAAACTGCAAATGCGTATTTACCTTCTTTGTTCTACAAATCAGTGGGTCTCCTGATACTGTTATTTGGTGGATTTAAATAATGCATACATACTTCATTTTTTATTTATTTTTCTTACTATAAACAAATATATATATATATAGGTCCCTGACCCTCGTTTCCCCTTCCTTGGCGTTCACTTCACCCCACGGATGGATGGAAGTGTTTGGCTCGGCCCCAACGCAGTCCTCGCCTTCAAAAGGGAGGGTTACAAAGTGTATGACTTCAACGCCAGAGACTTTGCAGATGCAATCTCATTCAGGTACAACAGGAAATGTAATCTGTTTTTTAATTTTCTTCTTGGTGTAGTGAACCTGTATTAAGTTCTTTTGTATTATGTTTATTAATAAAGAACTCGAAGAATTTGTTTCAATAGCAACACTGCAGTAACTTCTCAGTAAATTGCACTTAAATTCACACACAGATTCTAAAATAATCAAATTACAGTGTAATTCTAATCTTTGTCTTTTTGTTCTGCAGAGGCCTTCAGAAGCTGATAATGAGGAACGTAACATACGGGATTGGAGAAATGTATAGAGGGGTTTTTATTGGTGCACAGGTTAAAATCCTGCAGAAGTACATCCCTGAACTCTCGCTGAGTGACGTGCTCAGGTAGAGAAATCATTCAAGACCTAAAGATGCATGCGCACTACAGTATATGTATCAGATGTTTGTTACTCGGAGCGCTTAAACTAAAATGAGTCTATGGAAGGTTCAAGTAAGAGGATAAATTATATGTTTTCTGTAACCCTGGTTGTTTCATTTTCCAGGGGTCCTGCAGGAGTTCGTGCTCAGGCTCTCGACCGAGACGGAAACCTCGTGGACGACTTTGTGTTTGACGGCGGGCTCGGGGACGTGGGCAGTAGGGTGCTCCATGTGCGTAATGCTCCCTCGCCGGCGGCCACCTCCTCCCTCGCCATTGCTGAAATGATAGCAGACGAGGTGGAGAGTCGCTTCAAGCTGTAGAGAAATATGGTGATCGCAGAAGAGACAACCAATATAATCCATTTTAGAAGAAACTATAATCCAGCTTGTAGAAACTACAATGTGTATCAAGCTGTCACTACCTCAGCATCACTATCATAATGGAGACACTTTATCACAGGTCATGCCTTAATTTAGGTGGAAAGTGACATATCTTTGACTTAATGACATTTTTAAAACGTTTTTACTAAAGTGGTGCTTTTTCAGGTTGTGGAATATGTTTACTGCACCACATTTCTAGTGAAAAATACATTTTCTGAACTACATTTCTGTATGAAAAAAGTGCAAACATAAAATATTTCATAAATAAATATAGCCGCAAGCGGCAATGATCGGAATCCAAGCAACTCGCGAAAAATGCAACATTTGACATTTTCAGAGGAGAAGAACAGATGCAGACGACTTGAGAGATTAAAGTGATGAAAGAATTTGGATATTTTGAGATAATTGGGGAATTGCAAACTTGATTTTTGCAGCAACACCTTGAGATCAGAGAGTGTCATTATATGTACCTGACTACTGGGTGAAATGTTCAACCAACCTTTGTGTTTCAGAGTTTTAAAGTTTAAGCTGCACAAACACTTTCAGGCAGAGAAAATTAAGAAGAATGTGTCACTCAATCCCAATAAATTAGACTCACTATGATCTGAACAACCTCTATTGTCAGCAAATCTCACTCTGTTACCATAGGATTTGAACCCTGGAGTTACTGATCACCAGAGTAGGTGACTTACTGACTGAGCTACTTGTGAGAGGCTGTTTCCTCGCACCTTCTCACAAATTGAGGGAGTGATGTCCTGTGCCAGAACTGGACAGTTTTGTCAGTTTAAACTTAAAACGCCTACAACAGTCAAGGTGAGAAAATTCTGAAACAAATCACACATCATTCGGCAGGGTTTGGGTATGTTGTCAATAATTTTGATGGTATTTGATCCAAAACTGAGCAAAAAAGAAAATGTCGTACATACTGTGGCAAGATACTGAATATCACTGCAGACTCACCGTTTGACCTATCTAAAAACCCTGTGAAGCACTTGATATCGGCCATCTAGAGAATGTCTGTGTTGATTTTGGTAGCGTTTAATGAAAGAGTTGTGGAGATATAGATGTCAATTGATTTAGCATATTCTGAAAAACATAGAGTGACTGACTTATGAGTTGACCATAGGTTGCAGCTAGAAAAATGTTTGTCACATATCAGTGGATGTGCTGAAAAAATTTCAGCTCTCTAGGACGTACGGGTGATTTTCTTAGATTTTTTGAAGTTTGGAATGAGAGTTCAGAACAAGCATCTGAACAGAGGCGTCACGTTTGGTTACAATAACTTAAGCCAATTTTGATTTACGGGCATTTATGTAAAATTGTACATAAAGACACAAAAGTAAAAATGTATGGGGAAAAAACGGATTGATGTATCAAAATTGTTTTGATAACTTTTGATCAGCGACGTCCATAGATGATCCTGCCAAAGTTTCAGGTTGATTGGCGAAACAGTCTGGGACAGGTTCCCAAAAATAGGTTTTTGACAAAAGTGAAAAAAAGTCACATAATTTGACATTTTTAGAGCAATTGACCATTGCAGCAAAGATAAATCCAGAGATTAAAATGATAAAAAGAAGTTTGACTCAAAACAAAGCCGTTTTCGAGATAATAGGTGCGTTTGACTTCATGCGGCGCTGCGCAGCGTTGACTTAACGTGATGCATGCTGGACATAAAATAAGGCATGCTGGTTAGAAATTGTGTCCGACTTTCGCCTGCGCTGCAAAACGTCACCATGTCACATGACATTAAAACCATTAGCTGCAGCCGCCGAGTCCGGCAATCTCAGCTCATAAACTGACGCAGGTAGAATGTGTCTGACTTGACGGCGCCGTTTTTATTCCCCGTCCCTGAAGTCACCTGCAGCTCACGTTAGACTATCAAGTCGACGAAAGTCAGTTGCCGTCATATCGAACGCACCTAACAAGAAAGTTGATTGTAATAGCCCCACCATGAGGTCTACGAAAAAAAAACAATGTTTTATTTCATTTTGGAAGGAAATGTAACGCACAGTTATAGCTACAGAGCGCACAGATTACGAAAACATTATTATTATTATTATTATTATTATTATTATTTGACGGTTTGGGGCATTTGTCAGTTTTGCCTGCATGGCCAAAATTTTAATATTCTAGTCTGGTATCATTTACATTGGTATAAACTGAGAACACTGGATCTTTTATAAGTTGTTAGTGTGTGTGTGGGGGGGGTCATATAATTCTGCTAGGGAAAAAAAATACTTCATTGAGTTTAAAGTTGTACTTTCTTGGATTTTAGCAGTTTGCAGCAGCTCCATCAATTCCTAAGTCGAGCACTGATTCAGTTTGTCCATAAGGAGGCAGAATCATAGCAACAAACATGCTGTATGAGCCCCAGTGTAAGCACAAAATATGTCTACATTTGATGCTATTGCTAAAACCAGTTGTTCTTTATGTTTACTGGGAATGCTTGTATAATGACATGGAAATAAAGTGTTTTTTCTGTCTTTTTTTTGCATCTTGTTGTCTAATAAAATTTAGTAGTAGCTTCCACGGGGATTTTTTTTGTAAACAGAAACAACAGAAAATTAATAAATAACTAAAGGCTGGGTTTATATCACCGATCCTATATTCTGAAACTATTAATCTTCTGTCTACAATAAGGGTCACCGATATGAAATGCGACAGAAGTCCAGCCTTGTTTTTTCGTCTGTCCAATAAAATGTGAAATTACGCAGCGTGCGTGCCTGACAGCGGACGCGCGTCGCAGAGAGCAGCAGCAGCAACAGCAGCAGCCACAGGCAGGCAGGCAGGCAGGCAGGCAGGCAGGCAGCGGAGTTGGTACGAACATCTTCGACTTCTCAAACCAAAAAACACCTCGACTGCTCTTCAGCTGTCCTGCTCACAGATATGCCTCGGACCGATCGCTGTTTTGGGGATTAACGTTGGATTTTTAGCGTCCACGATCGCACCGGAGAAGATGCCTGAATGCGACGTAAACAGCGCAGGAGAAAGTGTGCCTTGTTTGGAGCTGAACGGGTCGTGTGCCACAACATAAAACTCGGAGCGCACCAAGGCCAGCAGCAGCCTGTAGCACTGGTTAGCTAGTCGGCTAACGCTAGCCTGCTAACGTTACAGGTGTTCAGGCAGCAAATAACCAAACATAACTTGTAGCTGTAGTTAGCTGGCAACAAGCTGTACTCCCATGTCGTGACTTAATATTGAACTTAATGTGCCTGTTATACGCTTTTTAGCAAACTCCAAGTAGCAAGTATAACACTTAGCAACATTGTTATTAGCCATTAGCTTTTTAGTTAGCCGCTGTCCCGTGTTTACGGCAGCAGCAGGCTAGCCTAACTAGCCACCACGCTAACGACTTAACTTTACAGCTACATGTGCTTATATTATTTTGTAGCTAATATTTCGCTGTTTAACCCGACTCGACCCCGCATTTGCAGTGTGGTTTGGTGATACTCTTCGTATTTGCAAGCGAGACATTTGGACTTTTTCCACCGTGCCTGTCCTGGACTGACCCACCCACAAGGACTATCTATCCGGGGCCGATGCTGACAGTTCAGCCCGGATCACGGCAACGCCAGGAGCCGCTACAGCAATGCAGCCCCAGCAGATATACGACTTTTCAAGTGACGAGAACAGTCACAAATGGAGAGGCCTCTTCGTGCAAGCTTTACGAAAGGTAACACTGCGATTACAACACCAACTAATACTCATAAATGTCCCTACTGTCACTAAACTGCCTTTCAAAACACGTATTCCCAATACGGGTGATTCATTGGTGCGGGATATGGAGGCACTGGTTTCATCTGCATGTACTCCTAACCAACAAACTTTTATCACTAGTTGCCAACTTAAGTTTCATCAACAGCCAAAACCCACGCAATATTATTATTATTATTATTATTATTATTATGAGCAACACTGATACAAGTGTCCCTGTTAAGTCGAATTAGTGGAAAGTATTAAATGTTTTGTTGATCTCTTATCATTACAGCAGACATTTGTCAATGTTGAAACTGCTGTCTCATCTTCTGTGGCTGTTGACGTGTCTACAGTGTGTTTAGTCAATAAGTTTCTCACCCAAGTTCCCTATAAAGACTTTTCTTCAGAATGTTTTTGAAGAAGTTGTTCAGTTTTGACCAGTTTGTACAGTGTCTTAATCTGTCAGTAATGTGTGTCATAGTTTTGAGGGTAAACATGCTGTGCTAATAACTTCCAGAGTGCTGATGTTAAGTTAAATACCAGTGAAGCAGTCCTGGGACTGCTGCCTTGTAGCTGGAAGGCACTGTCAAACAACATTTGACTTATCTGTGTTACTGCCAACCTCCTTTTATTTGTTCCTCATTTGGTCTAACAGTAAATATGTCTCATCCTTGATGAGCAGAGACCTTTTTGCAACCGTTTTTGAATGCTTACATGTCAAATGTCCCTCCCTTTTTCTAAAGAAATGCAACTTCCTTCTCATAAACACTAATTGAAACTTTCAAAGCAGGAAACATTTTCATTTTAATGTCCTTGGTCAGCAGGACTAAACCGTATCAGTTCCTTTTTGACTGTCCCTATCCTTGCCTTTTCTTGCATCATCTTGGCATCTCCCCGTCATCACCAGGTTTATTTTCTGTTTTCCTTCAGTCTTTGTACTGACAGTCTGTTGCTGAGCGCCAACTGTAAACCACCAAGTTATTGCTGCTCTTTAGGTTTTACTGTCAACTTGCTCTTCCATTAAGATACATGCAATGCCACATCGTTTAGATTCTGGAAGATGCACAAAGCTCTGCATCGCTCGAAATGGATCTGTGTGTAAACCTACAAGGTCCTTTCCAGATCCTTTTCATACATTTACTTGTCCAGATGTTGTAGGAGCTCAAAATATTCACTAATGGGTAGGGGGACCTAGTTTATGACACAGACTGTTGTGGAAAAGCTGTGTTGTTGTGCAAAGTAGAGACGGTTCATCTTTTGCCAAGTTTCCTTACTGTTGTGATACCTGTGCTGAGCTTTGAGCAACAAGCTCATGATCCAATGGTACATTAGGATGGGAAAGTAAAAAGCGTCCCTCACCCTGGTGACCTGTAGGAAGTTTAAGTTCACCATGAACAGCAGCAAGCACATATGACCTGCACCTCGTAATCCAACCAGCTCACGGTTGGTGTCGCTCCATGTATGAAGAAATACTTCCAACTTAAGTCATTTCCTGACAAAAAAGAAACACTGGAAAATGCCCCATGTCCCACAGTTGACCAATATTTATTTAACAAGGATTTATCTGTCAGTTGTTTAACTCAAGACTCAAACTAGATTTGAGCTAAGACTATGTGTTGTATATTTTTTATAATACACAAAGTCGCTACAGTAGAAATAGATGAAAGTACCGCAGGCTGAATTTATTTTCAAAGCATGAAAGATGCGTGTCTGTATTCCAAAATACATTTCTCAGTGTTACTAACATTTTGCACTGCGCTTTGATGAAGTTGGTTAACTAACCTCTTTGTTTAAAGGCCACCTAATCATCAAGTGTTGCTGTCAGATCAGTTATTGACACCCACGATGTCTCTTCCTTCCCTTTTGTAGTGGTTTTGGATTTTTAATTATCCCAATCGAAATCAGTCCAAAAACGCTTTAAACTATTTATGTCACTATTCATTATTCAAATCTTTGTTTGAAAACATCGCTTTGTTCATTTAGACATCGAAGCCCTAAACGTGGTAAGGCGGGGAATGTTTGAAATATTATTGCCATCATATGTCGCAAGACATGGCATAAAATTAGCCATCTAGCAACATCATGTTTATAAATAACACAACACTTTTGCTGTAGCACAGTAAAGATGGTGTGATGAATCAGGTGAAACTGAGAGAGCAGGTGGTGGGCCGTGGTGCCGCAGTTTCGCTGTCTCAACTTGTTACACAACTGCCCGGAGGGACAGCCTGTCAGAGATTGACGCAAGAGAGGTTTGTTATGGTTTTGACAGACTGTGACTCGCTCCTTTTTCACAGCTGTCCACCGGGGGGGTTTCCTTGTCAGAAGGAGCCGTGGTGGGCGACTCTATCCCTGAGATTGATTCTGATTGATGTCTAGAGGCACGATTAAAGACAACCTGTTGATAGGCTCTTCTAAGAGCTGGAGCAGGGAAGAAACTTTGTGAGCTGAAACAATTAGTTGATTGACAGAAAATGTATAGGCAATAATCGATAAGTCATTTAAGTATTTGTAAGCGGCAGCTTCTCAAATCTGTGACACAAATTGTTTTGGTTTTTAATTTTGGATTGTTACTCAGACAGAAAACACAATTTCATCTTGGGCTCTTGGAATTTATTGCCTAAGCGATTGGGGGGGGAAAAAAATCAACAGATTAATTAATGATGATTAACTAATAATGATTAGTTGAAGGCCTGTATGATGGTACTAAAGTACTGTGATCTCTTTACATGTAAGAAATGCGAGTTTAACTGCACATCTGGAATGATGAGGTGCCAGGTAAAAGTGTGAAGCACCTGAGACATGAAGTTGGCGCTTACTGTTCTGGGGTTAAGACAGTGACCATGAACAGTTTGAATCCTGCCGTGAACATTTGTCCACCCACAGTCCTTTCATATCTCCAGTATCATAAAGGTGCACAAAATACACAAAAAAGAATAATTTAAAAAACGTTTATAGTGTCCATGTGAAATAGAATAAGCCTGTCTACGTGACAAACACTTGTTGCCAAACAGTGGATCACTTCACACAAATCTGAGGTAGAACATTCAAAAATATTATGTTGGTTTTTCAACAAAATAAATATCTTAGAAAAATACAAAAAGTAAGTGCTAATTCGTTCGTGATTGTAATTAATTCAATCAAACATTTATTGATGATATTTTGAACATTTGTTATGTTTTTATTGAGAAAAATTATATTGCGATAATTATAATTATTGTTTTATTGCCCAGCTCTACATGAAGCTCAACTTTCCAGTCACATCTAGTTCACACATGTGCAGCCGTTTGTGTCTCTGTCTGTGTCGTTGACGTTCATTGTGACATTTGACCACGGAAGAATCCAGTGTTTGTCTCCTAGCTGCATCTGCGTGTCCTGGCTATTCTTGATCACAGCCCGGCTCGTGCCCACTGCTATGCAAGTGCGTCATTTAGCCTGTGACATGCTGGTGTTGTAACTGTGCATTCCCCAGGTCTGCTGTTTCACTAGCATCGAGAGGCAGGCCAGGGCTTTGCTGGGTACAGTTTCATTCCATCGGCATGTTGAGTTAGCGCGACATTTAAAAGCTGAGATTTTAGGTTAGAAGCATGCTTTGTTCTTTTGTTATGCCGCTTTCATCTTCTCAATCGGAGTTAAAATGCTGACAGGGTGATTCCACAACAAGCCAAAACTTGCAGCTGAGATCTTATGTTTTTTTTAATTTGAGTGAGTTGGCTTTTATCCAGGCTAGGCAGTGCTGTTGTCACTTCGGAATCAGATATATTGACACTAATGAATGAGCTCCAAATCAAATATGATAACAGATTTTTTCCCAAAGGTCTTCAAAATCTAGAGTTCACAAAGTGTTTCATGACAAAAAAATGACATTTATAAAGTGCCGGAGACCAGTGTCCGGTCTTACCGTGTTTGTGTGTCTGAGTTTATTTTTATCACCTCATATCTTTCTTGTCTTTGATCTGTTGTCAAGCTGGATGAAGAAACTTTCACTTCAAGGAGTTGACTGACCTGGTGACCTGAAGCGACTCAGCTGAGATCTAACCCGGCATAGTTACACAATAAAAGAAATTACATTTGGCACGTTCAAGGACCGCTGCTACAATCAGATAAACAGTATAGTCACTGCAGCTATATATGCTCATTAATCTTCACTGTAAGATAAAGGAGGTTACAAGGTATAGCTTGCAAGTACAAACCTAAAGTAAATATATAGTTATATTCAATAGTGGAATATCCACCTACCTGCTTTTTTAAAGATGATTTGGGCATTTTATGAATACATGTTTTCGCAATTCGATTTAAAAAAAATATCGAATTGCGATTATTTTGACTGATTGCAATTGCAATATCATTTGCGATATTAGAGGGGATGATCATAATTCTCATTTTCATTGAAAAACAAATTTAAATTTATCATAGTGTGATTTTTGTTTGGTACAGATCCCAGGCAAAATCAAACAAGAATGTTTTGTAGTCTGTAGGGCTGGGCAATAAAACACTAATGAAAATGATCACAGTATAATGTTAACAAAAAAGCAAAGACAATAAATATACAGGAGGAAAAAGTAAAGCAGCAGCTGATCATTAGAGATTCGCCCATAGCAGTTGTCATCTCTGTAATTAAAGCTGAATAAAAATAATACATGTAGTGACATAATCTGCACCCTCGTGGGTCTCATGCACCGCGTTGTCACGTCTCTGGGATGAGCTTTGTGTGTTTTTCGGACAGGATGTTCCTGGTAACAGGTTGCACTTCCTCTTTACCAGCCCCGCGGCGCCCACATAGGCGGAGAATCAGGCTGATTAATACGCACGTTCCCCACCCTTCCCAGATTATTGAATCAAGTCTGTGTACATCAGTTCGTCCTCAGATGGGCTTCAGACAGAGGATGGGTGGACACACGCAGGGGTCACTGGGTCAGGTCAGACTGGGGCAAAGCCATGCGCTGTTGACGGCACTCCACCAGCTATTATCTTGATGATGTGAATGTGAGGAGGCTTAGCTAAACGTCAGGGGAGCAGTGCATGTGTGTGTGTGGTTGTGAAAGTGCATTTCCTTGTTGTGTTCATATTTGTGTGATTTACAGTATGTCATGTGGACGTTTACTGTGTTATATGCTTAGTCTGTGTTTCTGTTTGTGTCCAAAGGATTATCTCTGTTTATGTCCCTTTGTCTTTGTGTGTGGTGTTGTATGTCTACACCATGCACTTTTGTGTGTGTGTGTGATAATGTGTGCGCCTGTGTCTCAGAGTTGATCTCTGGCCTATGCTTCCCCAGACAGTCTGGTTGTAATGGCAGATGATGTCATGGCATGAATCACAAACAGTGACACATGCTCGGGTATAATAACAAGCACCACCCCCACCTCTCTACCACACACACAAACACACAAACACACACAAGCCACATTACCTGCAACCTGACCCTGATGCAGCCCCATATACAGCCAGGAGAATAATCAATTGAATTAGAAATGTTAACCCTGTATTAACACCGTCTATTATTACCTTCAACTCATCTGTTCTTTTACCACCAGCACACACAACAACACCTGATCCTTCTGTGTGTTACACTTGAGACCTGCATGATTTTCTTTTAATACACAAAGCTCAGTTGCAAGCTGAGTAAAAAGGTGACCTGCATCTCGTTAAGTCACCTATAATTACTGAATTACTACACAGATTCTGAACTGCATTTTTCATTATTATTTAGCTCCTTGGTAAATTAACTTGGCAACAAATTTGTGTCCGTTTCCCATGACTAATACTTTTGATGATGTCTTACTTTCAAGGTAATAAAATCTTCTTTTGAGGTGAAATGTATGTGGTCTGAATATTTGGAGAAATACTGTGTGTACTTTTCCACTTGAACGATGAGATTTTTTTCCCTTCACTTTCACTTGTATGCTCTGCTCCACTGTTTTCTGTCAGGTCTCACTATTTCAGTGTGGTGCACTGAAAGCCTAGACCCAATTAGACACCTGTCCCTTTTTACTTGGCTGGTGTGGCTTCTAGAGATGAAACGGTATGAACATTTCATATCACGATTATAGTGACCAAAATTATAACGGTTATCAGAATTATCATGATATTGCTGAAATGTGCTGAAAAAGATCAAAATGTACTAATTTCACCATTTCAATTTTATATTGAAAACCACAAATAAAATTAACTTTTTGTTTGCATAAACATCAAAATAATAATATCCAATACCTTATGTAAACATATGAAAATATATATATCCATATCAAATGTGCATTAACATTAAAGATGTTATATAATTATTATTATTATTATTATTATTATATGATATATAATAATAATATTATTATTATTATTATGTAAGTAAACGCATTGACCCCATGCACAATTACATGAATACAAATGAGACAGTGGTAGTAACTGCAATGAGTCCAACAAGTGACCTAAATACGTAGGAGTCTTGTACAGGAGTCTGCAGTGTTTCTCCTGTTGTAACACTTTTATAACAAATTAGATGACTGCCGGAGGATTTTAAATGGGGAAAAAGATACGTTTGTTGGGTTACTAAACTGCATTACTTGTTATCGTGCAGTGGGCGCAATCAAACGCGGTTATCAAGATAATTAAAATTTGTAAAGTAATACAAACCATCACGATTTTTACCATGGTTTATCATTAAACCGGTGAACGTTTTATCCCTAGTAGCTTCACGTTTGACAAATGAGTGCAGGTCTCAATGAGACACCTGATCTGGTTTTTATAGAAGTTCTTTGGATGTGGATAAAACCTCTTAAAGGCCACCGGGTCACCCTTTTGATCGCACATACAAATACAAATGTTTCAAATTTTGTCAATATTGACATGCTACACATCGTGCATCGGTTAGATTATCCACAATTTAATC
>NC_060160.1:7307324-7311377 GCF_021292245.1 Micropterus dolomieu | reverse complement strand
TATTATTATTATTATGTAAGTAAACGCATTGACCCCATGCACAATTACATGAATACAAATGAGACAGTGGTAGTAACTGCAATGAGTCCAACAAGTGACCTAAATACGTAGGAGTCTTGTACAGGAGTCTGCAGTGTTTCTCCTGTTGTAACACTTTTATAACAAATTAGATGACTGCCGGAGGATTTTAAATGGGGAAAAAGATACGTTTGTTGGGTTACTAAACTGCATTACTTGTTATCGTGCAGTGGGCGCAATCAAACGCGGTTATCAAGATAATTAAAATTTGTAAAGTAATACAAACCATCACGATTTTTACCATGGTTTATCATTAAACCGGTGAACGTTTTATCCCTAGTAGCTTCACGTTTGACAAATGAGTGCAGGTCTCAATGAGACACCTGATCTGGTTTTTATAGAAGTTCTTTGGATGTGGATAAAACCTCTTAAAGGCCACCGGGTCACCCTTTTGATCGCACATACAAATACAAATGTTTCAAATTTTGTCAATATTGACATGCTACACATCGTGCATCGGTTAGATTATCCACAATTTAATCATTCAGTTAATTTTACAATTTTTTGGTATTGAAAACAAGACACATGGGGGAGGGACATTTTTCTAAAAGTAAAATTTATGCAGGTTGAAATAAATTATTTGATTGTAACCTGTTTCCTGTCTTTGCTGAGTAAGAGTTTTGTGTGAAAGGATTTAAAGGTGCTGCAACAATTAGTTGATTATTTGATCAGTAAATTGACTTTAGATTAATCGGTTGCTTTTTTGATAATCCATTAACTTTTGTTTTTAGCTTGAAAAATAACTTAATAGTTCTCCAGTGTGAGGATTTGCTGCTTTCCTCTGTTTTAACATGATAAGCTGAATATTTTGGGGTTTTGTGCTGTTAGTTGGACAAAACAAAGACCTATGAAGATGTCACCTCTCAGTTGGTAATCATGATTGAGATTTTTTTTTTATTGTTTTCTGGCTTTTAATTTACTAAACAATGAATCAATTAAATTAGAAAAGCTTTACCTTGAAGTCTGATATTTAAGAAGCTATAACGAAGCATGACTTTAACAATTAAACCGTATCAAACAATTTTCCTTCTCCAGCAAATTCATTAATTAGCTAATCGTTTCAGTACTAGTTTAATGATGCTGCAGTGCTGGTGTTAGTGCAGATCCATTGGACCATTTTTTAAGAACAGCCTTGTGTAATTTAACTTACAATAGGATTTAGTACATTATTGGATCAGTTTTTGAAATTTATATCGGAGCACGTCTGATGAGTGTGTGGTCTGCTGTTTGCACTGTAGCTAGAAATGGATAAACTTGTATTGCTGCAGGGCGCGGTGGATAAATCATTGATCCCTTTTAGACTTTTTTCCTGGTAGTTTTTGTGCTCCTGTGAACTCTGGTTTCCCTCTCCTGGCTTTGGCTCTGCTCCAGTCTGTGTGTAGTATGAGCCTGCCGCTGCCGCCTCCTCGTACACGCACATCAATACCTCTCAGTCTGCTGCTATGATCTGCTGATCGAGGGGGGGTTGGACCAGGAGGGGGGGTGGAAAGGGAGGGTGAGCGAGCGCTGGGACTTCCTGTATGCTAGCCTTTTCCTTCTTAATGGAACTGACCCATGAAACTGAACACCTTAACATGGCGCAGGAGGACGTTCATGAAAGCTTACATATGAGTGAGATTCTGTTTTAATGTATTTGCCTACATGCAGCAGTAGAATGGGAAATTAGTAAGCCTGCAACCAAATATTATTTTCAGTATCGATTCACATCTAAACTATTTCTTTGATTAATCCAGCAATTTTTTCATCTATAAAATTGTTAGTTTTTTCTGATAAAAACTAAAGATACTAAATTTACAATGACAATATACTACTAGTGGTCGACCAATAGTTAATATTTTTTAATGGCTGATGCCAATATTTAGAGAGCAGGGCAGTCACTATGTATTGCCAATATCAAAGCAAAGAAAAGTCCTGTATAATAAGCCAGTAACATGTAGTTTTAGATGGATTTTTTTATTAATTAATGAAATAGAAAAATACACTGGGTTATGCTGTGGATTTCAGAGCGTGACTAGTGTTTAAGGGAGAGTGGGTATGTCAGAAGTGAGGTCATTCAACTGCATTATTTTCCACAGCATAACAATATATATTTAACGCTAGCCAGTAATGGTTTTAGATTCGATTAGCTGTCATTTACAATGAAATATCGGCCTCATGAGTGCAGTTATCTCAAAATCAGCCATCACTAATATATACAATGAGGAAAATACAATGAGAGATTTTGCCATCCAGCTTTGGCATGCAAATAACAATTATTTTAAATATTGATTAATTGCACCTTATTTCTTAATTAGTAGGGGGTTTTTTTTATGTGAAAAGAGTTAAATATGCTCTCTTCAGTTCACTATCATATGTGACAGAAAAAGGCAAATCATCATATTTGAGAAGCTAGAACCAGCAAATAAAGTTGAAGAAACCAGAAGGTTAAATATGTGGTTTAAACTTTTCTTTATGGTCAGAATGTCACACTTGATGCCAAACAGTGCATCACTTAACAAATCTGAGGTAGAACATTCAAAACTATAATATCTTTTTCAACAAATATGATTAATAAATGTTTTTTTAGTCTTTTCTCAACATATAATAAATATTTTAATAACAAAATTAAGTCCTAATTTGTCCGTGATTCAAGTGAATTAAACCAAATATTTATTAATGATATATTGAATATTTATTATATTGTTATTGAGGAAAATTATATTGCGATAATTATCGTTATTGTTTTATTGACCAGCCCTAAATGAGTTACCTTATGAGCGAAATCTATGCATTTTATTGTTATTTCTGACCATTTGATAAAAATAAAAAACATATTTTAAAACAGCTGTTTTGTCCAACAGTTTTGTCCGGTTGGACAAAACAGCACTTTAATTTTTGTGGGTTATTAAATTATTGTGCAAGAAGGATGCTCTACATAGTGATTAGTCTCTCATTTGTTTATGCAGAGTGCTAACTTGTCAATAATAAAAATCGTGCATACAGAACAATGAGTTCAGCATTTCTAGTTTCAAGTTTGCTGTAGCGCCCATAGACTGCGCCTCAGCCTATTTTTTTAATGCCCCGCCTCCTCCAGGCTGTGATTGGTCGGTTCACAAAAGTGACTTTGACGACCAGCTACTACGTTTAATAAAATGTATTGACAAGTACCCAAAGTGCCATGTTTATATATGTTATGTCCAAGTGAGTGACGGTTCCCACCCCCTGCCCACTTGAAGCACAAACAGCTTTGATATAGTGAGAGATAACAGTAAGTCATTTCTCCCAGTAGTGCTAGCTTCGTAGCAAAGCGTTCAGGTACAGTTAAACCAACGCAGCAGCTGGTTTATAACAAAATATTTGAAATGTTTCAATCTGGTTTTTAGGAAGTACCACAGCACTGAGACTGCTTAAAGTCACCAATGACCTTTTAATGTCTGCTGATGAAGGCATGTGCTCAGTCCTGGTACTCCTGGACCTTAGTGCTGCTTTTGACACCTTTGATCACAACATCATGTTAGACAAACTGAGGCACTGGGTGGGGATCTCTGGTACTGCCCTAGAATGGTTTTCATCCTACCTGTCAAATAGGAAGTTTTGCGTGTCTGTAAACAACTATGTCTCTTCGTTCTGTCCAGTTAAATATGGTGTGCCTCAGGGGTCGGTCTTAGGACCCATTTTGTTTTCCTTGTATCTGCTTCCCCTTGGACATATTATCCATAAACCTGGCATTTCTTTTCATATTTATGCTGATGACACACAAATATACTTGCCCGTCAGATCCACAGACCCTGGAATGCTGAGTTTACTTAACAACTGCCTTTGTGAAGTTAAAAAATGGATGTCAAATAATTTCCTCCAGCTGAACTGAGACAAAACAGAAATCCTGGTCATCGGGTCCCCGCAGATGGCAAATCAAATACTGCCATCTGCTGGTTCCCTAGTAAATCACATTAAGCCTGTGGCAAAGAACCTTGGTGTTTGGTTTGATAGTAATTT
>NC_060160.1:7305738-7307304 GCF_021292245.1 Micropterus dolomieu | reverse complement strand
TCCAGCCCACTAGATGTAATACCTCCAAAGTTTTTACTGAAAGTAATAGATTCTGTTGGGCCCCATTTGATCTCTGTTTTCAACAGCTCCCTATCTACTGGTTGTGTCCCTGATTATTTTAAAACGGCTTGCATGAACCACTTTTAAAGAAACCTGGTTTAGATCCCTCCCTCCCACATAATTTTGGACCAATTTCAAAACTGCCTTTTATTGCAAAGATTCTAGAAAGAATTGTGTCCAAACAGCTGCTCACTGGAAAATAACAAAATATTTGTTTCAGTCTGGTTTTAGGAAGTACCACAGCACTGAGACTGCCCTGCTTAAAGTCACCAATGACCTTTTAAAGTCTGCTGATGAAGGTATGTGCTCAGTCCTGGTACTCCTGGACCTTAGCGCTGCTTTTGACACCTTTGATCACAACATCATGTTAGACAGACTGAGGCACTGGGTGGGGATCTCTGGTACTGCCCTAGAATGGTTTTCATCCTACCTGTCAAATAGGAAGTTTTGCGTGTCTGTAAACAACTATGTCTCTTCGTTATGTCCAGTTAAATATGGTGTGCCTCAGGGGTCGGTCTTAGGACCCATTTTGTTTTCATTGTATCTGCTTCCCCTTGGAAATATTATCCATAAAAATGGCATTTCTTTTCATATTTATGCTGATGACACACAAATGTACTTGCCCGTCAGATCCACAGACCCTGGAATGCTGTGTTCACTTAACAGCTGCCTTTGTGAAGTTAAAAAATGGATGTCAAATAATTTCCTCCAGCTGAACTCAGACAAAACAGAAATCCTGGTCATTGGGTCCCAGCAGATGGCATCTGCTGGTTCCCTAGTAAATCACATTAAGCCTGTGGCAAAGAACCTTGGTGTTTGGTTTGATAGTAATTTAAATTTCGAGCAGCACACCACAAAGCTTGTTCAATCATGTTTTTATCAACTTAGAAATATAGCAAAAATTCGATCTATGTTAACTTTTAAGGACACCGAGACCATTTTACACGCCTTCATCTCATCACGCCTGGATTATTGCAACAGCTTTTTCACCTGTTTAACCCAAAATTCTATTGATCGACTCCAGACTGTCCAGAACTCAGCTGCCAGGCTTTTAACCAGAACAAAGAAATATGACCACATTACTCCTATTTTAGCTTCATTACACTGGCTCCCAGTATGTTTTGGAATTGACTTTAAAATTCTATTGATCACTTTTAAAGCTCTTCATGGCCTCTCGCCTTGTTATATTTCTGAACTTTTAGTTCCATACGCACAAGCACGTACCTTGAGATCCTCGGGCAGAGGTCTGTTGTCTGTTCCAGAGTCTCGACTGAAAACTAAAGGGGACAGAGCGTTTGCTGTCAGGGCCCCGAGGCTCTGGAACAGCCTGCCTGAGGAAATCAGGTCAGCTGAGTCAGTGAACTCTTTTAAGTCCCTTCTTAAAACATACTTTTATAGGAGAGCCTTTCCCGATCTTATCTGACTTTATTTTATCCCTTTTATTTTATTCTATTTTACTAATTTTATATTTATCTTAAACGTGTATTTTAGTCTTTTCTTTTCTTT
>NC_060160.1:7272808-7305638 GCF_021292245.1 Micropterus dolomieu | reverse complement strand
TTTAAATTTCGAGCAGCACACCACAAAGCTTGTTCAATCATGTTTTTATCAACTTAGAAATATAGCAAAAATTCGATCTATGTTAACTTTTAAGGACACCGAGACCATTTTACACGCCTTCATCTCATCACGCCTGGATTATTGCAACAGCCTTTTCACCTGTTTAACCCAAAAATCTGTTGATCGACTCCAGACTGTCCAGAACTCAGCTGCTATCAAATTCTATTGATCACTTTTAAAGCTCTTCATGGCCTCTCGCCTTGTTATATTTCTGACCTTTTAGTCCCATACGCACCAGCACGTACCTTGAGATCCTCGGGCAGAGGTCTGCTGTCTGTTCCAGAGTCTCGACTGAAAACTAAAGGGGACAGAGCGTTTGCTGTCAGGGCCCCGAGGCTCTGGAACAGCCTGCCCGAGGAAATCCGGTCAGCTGAGTCAGTGAACTCTTAACTTTTATAGGAGAGCCTTTCCCGATCTTATTTATTTTATCCCTTTTATTTTATTCAATTTCACTAATGTTATATATATTTTAAACGTGTATTTTGGTCTTTTCAATGTTTTAATGCTTTTATCTTGTATTGTTTTTGTATTATTGTCTTTTGGGTATTATTTTCTTTACACTTGTTAAAGCACTTTGTAACTTGTTTTTGAAAAGTGCTCTACAAATAAAGATTATTATTATTATTATTATAAATCCAGTGCCAGCTGCATGTGGAAAATACAGCTGCTGTGGATGAGTGGCGAGGTGACTGCTGGAAGACAAGACGTCGTATTCAAGTTTATTCTGCTTGCTCAACAGTTGTTTGATAAATGGCTAACACATTGTGGTTACATGGTTTGATGTGTCAAGTAATTAATTTAATGGAATAATGCAAAAACATTTTATAGACTTATTAATTCATTAACACTATCTCTATTATTTTTCCATGAAATCTTTATTATAATAATGAGATACTGATATTTTGATAAAAATGACCTACATTGTAATCAGAGCTGTATGTATTTGTTAATTATTCAGTTAGTTGGTCAACAGAAATTTTATAAGCAACAATTTTGATTATCCATTAATAAGTTGTGTTATTTTTTTAAAGGACAAATTTACAGTTTTCAGCTCCTCAGTTGTCAATATTTGCTCGTGTTCTTAGTCTTTTGTGAAAGGAAACTAAATATATTTGGTTGTTGGTTGAACAAAACAAATAGTTTGAAGACGTCACCTTGAGCGCTGAACATTGTGATAGCTATTTTGTACACCAGTGAACTGACAGATTAATTGATGATGAAAATAATTGTTAGTTGCACCCCTGATTGTCATAAAAGATTTTATTATATATATAAAATAAAAAGAATGTTAGGTGTTTTTGCTTGATAAACAATTAATGGATTATCAAAGTTGGTTTGGATTTTTTGTCGATTGACTTATTGAATAATCGATTGATCAATCGTTTCAGCACTGAACATTGCTGCTTTCCACCAGAAGCTCAGTTTGCCATGCATAGTGGGTGATTATTTATTTAGTTTCTCTATCTGTATTTTTCAGTTGATGCACATCAAAGTAATGAGAGAGGAAGTTTTGAATTCACCTGCTACAGTGCTTCTACAAGGGAAATGTTGTTTTCGCCACTACAAGAAACCCAGCGACTCTTGTCTCTGATGTTTTCAGTGCTTTTCAAATTCAGGAGTTCCCCTGCTATTTTTCCCCACTCAGTTGCTTTCACTTTGCTCGCGCTTACTTCAGTATCCGCCGCCAACTATATTAGACCATGTAACATCCATCACCCATTAGGATCAAGTTGCAATGGTACTGTAAATACACTGGGCCGCAGTCATACCTGCACATGGCCCCACTCTGCTTTCAGTCCTCAAGTTAGACGGGGAGCAGCTTGCTCATAGGACGTCTTTAAGTGTCAAAACACAGATTCAGTCAGCCAAATTAAGTGATTCTGATTCGACTTACCGAATCCATTTTTTTTTTATCGAATCTCAGTTCTGATTCTAAGCCCTTCACCACAAAACTTGTCACCGCTCAGTAACATTCATCCACTTTCTCCTGGCTCATCTCCCCTTCATGGCTAAAATGAAAAGAGATTTTGTACTAGAGGGGCGTCTCTGGGGACTCGTATCTAACTAAAAAATATATATATATATATATATATATATATATATATATATATGAATGTGTGATTGTAATTATTATAATTTGTAGACATCATTCATTTACCTTCAGTATAAAAGGTGAAAGCCAGCTCATCTATGCTCTGTACCTGAGACGTTGCTACTGTTAGCGTTAGCTGTAGCTGAGAGGCCGAAACATATTGAACACGGTGCATTCCTTCAGATTCACGCCATGTTGAAGTAAATGCATCATACTGGAGGTGCTTTCTCCTTTGCATGAATTCTCCTTACTGCAGATGTTGCATTTTTTTCTGTGTTATCTTTTTTTATTGAAGATAATTTTCAAGGCGTTCGCTGCGGTCGCCTAATTTCTCCCATGCTTTGTTGTCGTACTGCATAACAAATGAAGTGACGTTAAGTTTGCGTCGCAGGTCTTGGCAGATAAGTGCAACTTTTATGGACTGTAAGGCTCACTGCAGTTTAGTGGGACTGAAATATGCAAAGAAAACGATGAGCAGAATCGAAATGCTCGTGTCTTAACAGATCCATGGTTCATGGAAATTTGGTACAGATTCCAACTTGGAACCGGTTCTTGATACCCAACCCTAAACGAAGCAGGTAGATCTGCAACTGATGTTACATAAATGGTTTATAAAATGGATTGACAAGTGCCCAGAGTGCCATGTTTATATATGTTATGTCCAAACAACTGTCCAAAGCCCAAAGATATTAGGTTTATTATTGTATAAGACTAAGAAAACCAGAAAATATTTTCTTTTGGAACTACTGAACTTTTGTCCCTTTTTACAAAACAACAAAACAGAAAATATTCGTGTTTAAAAAGCTACATTTGGAATTTAAAAATTTATTTGATAATAATTATTGATTATCAAAATTGTTCGAGTTTGATTTTCCGTTAGTTGACTAATTGTTTCAACTCTACAAGCAGGAAAAACACTATCTTGTGTTGTAGTACTACAATAAGGTCCAGCATCTACTGCAGAAGCTCATTTTTGTACCTCTGGCAGTGTTACAGTTGCATGTGTTTATATTTGAATTCACTTTCTATTATGTCTTTATTCAAATTACTTTTAGATATGTGTAGTTTTGTAGCTGTCTCCCATGCTGACATTGTCGGAGATGGATGACACTTGTTGGATGTGGGCCTCTCAGAAACAGGCCAAGTATACTGTGAATGGAGTCAGGGGAAACCCCCGTAGTTTCAGTGTGGTGACTCACAGCTCCTGGTGTCCTGTGGAATTTGGTCAAGTGCCTATTTGCGGTTGAGAAGATATATCTCATAACCTACTTCTGCTTTGATATATATTTTTTTCCCATGTAGAAATTAGCAGAGTTTTTTTGTGGCTTATTTATAACTGTTGGGTCTTGTGAGTGTGCATCAAAATACAAATGACGTACAGAAACGTAAGAGAGGCCAAGCTGTGGCTTCAGAGTTTCCAGCTCCTCTTGTTTTGTCTTGTTTTCCTCTTGTTTTTTAACTGCATCTGAATGCAGTTAAGGAATCCAAGACACATCTAGGAAAACAGGGTGTCTTTTATCATACCCTTAAGGGAGCAGTTCACCTTCCACTCGCTTTTCTCTGGTTTATGATTTTTATCTCAAACAAATGAAGTCAAACTTGAGACGCTGAGACGGTCGCTGCATCTCTGTTAAGTCAGAGCGCAAGAATGCATGAAGCTCCGTCTGCGTTGACCTTTTAACTCTCGTCTCACATTCCTTAATCCGGGGGCAATGTTTTGTCATCATAATGCCCCACTTTACTGTATGCCAGGGTAATTCCATCACTAGCATGTGAACAGGCCCGGCTTTTGTACGTGGAGAGTAAATGTTAGGCTGTCTTCCTATCCACCTCTCTCCTCTTCTTCTCTCCCACAGCCTTTTCTTTTCTCCCCCTCTAAGTCTGCTTTGGGTCCTATAATAAGATCTCAACTGACAGCATTCCTGCAAGAGGGCACGGCCTGAATGACGACAACTTTTGGGAGGTTGGAGGGCGGTTGGGGGGTGTTCTTCTCTTTCCAATTGTAGACCTGATGATGCCACACCTTCTCTGCTGTCTGCACCTAAAACCACACCTTCTGTCAGGCTGGTTCCACCTTCAGGAGTCCCTCTACTTAGGCTCTCTCAGGGCTGGATAGCAGAAGAGACTTTATTAAATGCTTGTCTTTTCCCCCCTTTTGTGGGGATGATATTTGTTGACAGATTTATTGTTTAGCAGTGTCTTGCGTGATGGAGAGTGGATCTATATGCTGTGTGCTGCCAGATTTTACACAAAGATGCTGGTCGATTTGAGTGCTGTAGTCCATCCATATTCAACATCCTCACTTAAAACTTGCCATAGAGACATAATCCATCTTAGTAAACATTTAGGTGGCTTAATTTAATTAAGTTTTATTACATTTTATTTTATTTAAGAGAGACGTTTTTACCTCAGAGAGATACATTTTAACATAATTATTCTCCTTTTCATTGAAAAACATTTAAATGAAGATGTTTTTTTCAAATTTGTAGAATATGATGTGTAGGGCAGGACATCTGTGCTGCACGACGATATTTAACTTAAAATGGTATTTTGACATACATTTTGCCTTTTAACAAAAACTGCATATCCTGTGATCTAAAAATTACAGGAGGTCATATTGCGATTTTGATTCATTGTTCAGCCCAAGAATTTTGTTGTTTTCTGACTTTTAAGTCACAGTGAAAGTTACTTTTAGTATGTTTATCTTCCGTGATGTGACACACATCCTAGCGAATTGTGAAATTTGAGCAGAGTACAGATACGAGAGAGATCCAGAATTGATTGAATCGCTCAAAAATGTGTGAAGTTTAGCAAATAAAGCGCAGAGCTTTAGAGGACTGTTGGTCTCCACTCACACAGGGACACATTAGATTAGAACTTATACACCTATATTTCTTTTGCCTTTTGCCATTAAAGATTTCTGTTTGATAGCCACCTCTCGGATGTCTGAGCTTCCTCAAAAGCAACAACAAGGAAGTGTTATTTAACTGCTCCCTGCTGTAGTAGGTGTATTACCAAGTGACAAAAACTGAGCAAATGTTCGCTGGGATGAATTGCTTAAATGAAGCAAGTTTCATGCCTCTGCAAGTTGACTTTTACCAGGTTTTTTTTTATGGTTTACTTGGAAACCAGCTGTAAAGTTATGTATAATTTGTAGTCAGTGGGCTGAAACATGCATAAACAACCAATGTGACCCTTTGAGACCAAGAGAAGGTGTTTTGGCTTCAGTCATTGTCTGTACTTGCTGTCTTGACGTCATAAAATGTGACCTGAGCCTAACTGAGGTGCATCATACCAGGTGTTACCATCAATTTCACATTCTACGCACTTTCAGTTTACATTGTGTTTTTCTTTCTGATAACCAAAATCAAACCCCAAAAACATCAGGCACTTTTTAAATTACAGGAGACTCTTTCACCCATCTAGCTGTATCTGGCACTCATCTCTCTTTTTTTTATTTTTTAATATATATATTTGTCTCTAACATTAAGGTGCAGAAGCAGGTCCACCCAAACCTCTTGGCGAAGGAGGACGCCCTACAGCACATCGAGGAGCTGATCCTGCAGCTGCTCAACATGCTGTGTGTGGCCCAGCCTCGCTCCGTGCAGGATGTAGAGGTTAGGCATCCAGGAGCACCTAAATGTTAATTCATAATATTTTGGGAAATTGACAAAATGCATAGGTGTAGAAGCTGAGATTCAACTTAACAGCATTCCACATAATTGAATACTTACGCGATGCAGCTTTCAATCATCTTAATGCGTCCAAATTTATCAAGTGTTAAGAGAATAATTTCCCTCTTTCCAGGAACGGGTCCAGAAAACCTTTCCCCACCCTATAGATAAATGGGCGATTGCTGACGCCCAGTCAGCTATTGAGAAACGCAAGAGGAGGAATCCCTTACTGCTCCCTGTGGACAAGATTCACCCACTGCTAAAGGTAGGTTTAAAGGACTCAACAGCCTCTCCATCAAATACATAAAGTTTTTCACTCCATAATTATGTTATTTTTTTTATTTGTTTTAAATAAGAACTTGGGACAAAATTGTTTTTAAGATTGTCATTTAGTCTTACCAAAGTGCTTTAACAGCACCATTCACTTCACATTATACTGGACTGTAGCAGCGTTCACATTCTTGGTGATACAGTCACTCTGATCCAAGTGCCAGAAAGTTACTGCAGTTGCTGGGAAATATTTATAATCCAATTTAGCTTACAGTTTTGACAGCTTGGTTCAGACTAATTGAATTGCCCTGAACTGATCTGGTCTTTTTATGCAGGTTCGGACAGACACTAAGAATTATTTTGAACTGACCCTTGTCTAATACTTAATATGTTTTTATTCTGTTTTTTTTTTTTTTTCCCCCAACAGGAGGTTTTGGGCTACAAAGTGGACTACCATGTTTCCTTGTACATTGTGGCTGTGCTTGAATACATATCAGCAGACATACTGAAACTGGCAGGCAACTATGTTGGAAACATTCGGCACTATGAAATCAGCCAGCAGGACATCAAGGTGTCCATGTGCGCAGACAAGGTGAGTATTAGTGAGGAAATTGAATGCTGACACTCAATGACGGAGTACATCTACCCCACTTTGATAGATGCAGGTTTTGGGCATTTGTGAAACAAGGAATTGCTTTGACATGGATTCACTGATCATTTGTTTCCAGGTTTTGATGGACATGTTTGACCAGGAGGAGGACATTGGATTGATGTCTCAGTGCACAGAGGAGCCGTCTTCTTCCGGGGAGCTCACGTACGACGACCTGGTGAGGCTTGAAATCGCAGAGGAGCGACAGTACCTGCGAGAGCTCGACCTCATCATCAAAGTGTTCCGCAATCACTTCCTGTCCAACCCCAAAATCTTCACACCTCAAGTAAGGAAGACAGTTAATTAAAAAGCTGTCAAAATTGTGATATTGTTTATTTCTCAATTGGAGTTTGATCAAAGGAGGAATTGTTTCAGATCTGTCAATTGTGTAAATGTGCTAGAATACTGAGTAAGCTGTAAGTGCTGAAAATGAGTTGCACCAACTACTAAAACCACTATTTGGCACTGTGGACAGTAGTCGACTATATGTGGATGAATTTACAGAAGTTGGTTTGTAAGACACAAATGCCAGGTGAGCAGGTCAGAACGATGACGACTGACTGCTTTTTACAGCTGCTCAGCGCTGTCCTTAAGATATTTGTATCACAAGACTAGTAATATACTACATAAGAACCTGTGGCTGTTGTGTATTAAATAAGTGTAAAATAATGGCTGCTCCACCATGTTGTTGTTAATTAAAAAGAAAACCAACCCACCATCACTCCCCAACCGATTTGTTCACCTGAAGGTGCTTTATACTAATGAAAGGTATAAAGACTCTAACTCTTGTGCTGATCACAGTAGCTGTGGCCAGCTTACTCTAAAGCCAGCTTATAAACAGTCAAGTTTCCAACTGAACTCTGTAAACCCAATTACAAAGCCATTTCAGCCAAAGCCAGGATAAGGCCATTTCAAGATTACAACTGTAATCAGCTAGCTGGTAATCAGCATCGGAAAGCACTTTGAAACACCCAAACATATTTGTTGTTTTTTTTTTTTTTACAGTGTGAAGACATCTTGACTGTTGTTTTTTTCCCCCCACTTTCCCTTTAAGTAATTTGAATATTGCTTTGTGAAACTCCACACTGTCTCCACACTGCAGACAAAACCAATGCCAAGTTATTCTCAAATGATATATGACATTAAAGACATTTCTAATGGACAGTTGGAGCAATAATCTTGTGTGTGGAAGTTCACACACTCGAGTCTTGGAACAGCCAGTGTGTCAAGGCCTGATTTAAAAAAAAAAAAACAAAAAAAAAAACGTTAAAATAGGCTCCGATTATTTTGTCTCCTGAGGTACCATCCATTCTCTCTGACAACTCCAGTAAACAGCCCAGTAAATAGGCATTCACATCTATCTCAGGGGGTTAACCAAAGACACAAATTGCAAATTACATTTTGTTTAATGTGGCAATTAAGTGCTCAAAACTACCTAAAAACAAAGATATAAAAAGTATAGGTAGGGGTAAAGAGTTGAACAGTGGGTCTATGGGCTGAGAAAAGTGAGTGGAAAGTTGAGTTTAATGGGTCGCTGCGGCTTTGCATATTTTGGGTTGGGTAATTTGTGGTATCATTTGGGTGAGGAGGATAAACCTTTGTGAGGCCCAGTGGAATGCAGAACATGTAATTATGTTGAGACAGGAACAACATCTGCAGCCCTCGCAAAAATAACCTCAATTATGTCTGTTGAAATGCAGCATAATCTGAAATTACTTGGGAGATGTCGAGAAAGTCTTACGGTCAAATAATGACAGGACTGAATTTCTACTCAGACTTTAGCAGTCAGTTATCACTCCGTGCTATTTTAGGGATCTCATCTGCTTGACTAATGATTTCTTCGGGCAAATTTAGCCTGTTGTTATTGTTTAGAGCTCATTCTCGCCACAGTTATTTTTTTTTCTGCTCTTATTTATCCAAGGGAGGTTGGGCAAGAATGGGAGCTCTTTCAGCAGCAGCCTGCTACAAGCTTGTATGGTTAAACACCTTCATTGTATTTACATGCACTGAAGTAACCTTGTTGTTTTTAGTTTCCTGTGGTAAGATAATTTCTTAAATGTCATTTAAAGAAAAGCGTTCTTTCTTTTATTAGTGCAAGGCGGAGGTTTTCAAGGTCTGACACTGTGGGCCCCTCATCAAACAAAATTGAGACAGCGTTTACATTTACTTTGTTTACATTTGGGCAGTTGGCACCATTAAAAAGGTGTGCTTAACTAGCTATTAACATTTCTTGTTTGCAATGTACCTATGAATGTACAGACAACAATCACTGGATTACTTTCTTGAGTTATAAAAGGAGCGTCAGTGATGTGAAGTGGAGTCAGTGATTTCCGCAAGTGTAAGTCCCACTGAATCTAAAAATTTTAATTTGTGCATCATGTCTTTGTGGTCGGATTTGACAGAGTTATGACTCCAAAAATGAGTGCAAATTATGGCACAAATTGCTGTAATCGGTTGGTAAGGGTAAGTACCTTTTAATAGAGAGTTTAAGTCCTTCCGTTCCGCTTCCGCCACAAGGGGAAAAAAATGTACGGTAGTCAATGGCAAGAGAGAATTATTTTTTTGTTGAATTTGACATGTGCCTTTAATTACACTTATGATGTTTGTTAATTTAAAATATAATTTTGAAAGTCGCAGTTTGTCATAAAAAGTAAATAAACATTTAGTTTTGTCTGAAACCGCTAAATGAACTACATCTATCGTGTATATACATCGCACAATCTACATCACCAACATGGCCGTCACCTTAGCACATTTCACCTTTTTCTTCTAGACCGAGGGGAAAAATCATTAAAAGAGGTGAAAATCATTAAAAGTCTGGCCATGTTGCTCGTATGTTTACATTCTGGTACAAAACACACAGGCATGGATAACAAAACTAAATATATAGAAGAAAAACGTGACTTCTTGGTAATGTAGATGCTGAAGCGGGTTTCTGACAAGAATTTTTGTGCTTGAATAAGACTTAAAGCTAAGGTTGGCAACTTCAGAGACAGCTAGATTTTGAAGCATCCAACTAAAAAAATACCACCTCCTCCATTAAGGCCTCTCTCCAAAGCCACTAACCAAAACACATTTTCATGCAGAGAAAGTGCACGGGCGGAGTGTGCGCAGGTAGGTAGGTACCATGCCGAAGGAAATTATTGGATGTGCTTATTACAGACCTGCGATGGCCACAGATACCAGAGCATTTGATTTATTGATTGCTGTCAGAATTTAAAGAACTTCCTCAAATTGCCTACCCTAGCTTTAAGACAGTGTGGCATGTGGCATCAGTATAGGATGCCAGAAAAGATCCTCAGTCATAGCGGTTCATCCATACATCAAAAATAATTAAAACCAAAGTTTGGCTAAAACTGAAACTTCAATAATAAGTGTAAGTAAGTCAGTTGTCACTACACTGTCAGCCTAAATGCACCAACCAAGAGTGAAAAACACTGACCAAGTGTGTGTGTAAACACAGGTTTTTAAGTAATCATGTTATTGCATCATTATGTTGCAATCTCTGAATTTGTGCTATAAACTTCCCCACAACCCCCAGTACTCTACTGATTTAGCATTGCACTCCTGTAACATTGTCATTCATTACCCATAATGCAACTTAAATCAAGGCCTGCAAGCAGACTTTGATGTGTAAAATCAGTCGAGTTCTAAAAGTAAAGGAAGGTAAACAGTGTAATTAATCCCTCTCTCTACAACAGACTTTCCCCTGGTCACAAACCTACCCTCTAACCTTGACTCATCATGTTGTCTTGTTGTGTAGGATGTGGAGGTGATCTTCAGTAACATCCTGGACATCCATGAGTTGACGGTGAAGCTGCTCGGACTGATCGAGGATGCTGTTGAAATGACAGCTGATGGCAGCCCTCATCCACTGGTGGGCAGCTGCTTTGAAGATCTAGCAGAGGTATGAAGCTTTTCTGACTTGAAAACCTTTAAAATTCAATAGTTCAGGATGCATGAAGCCCTCACTAATCAGAATATGAGTAACTTGAATTAAAAAATGTATAAAATAGACATACATATGTTCTAGTAGTAAAACTGCTAAGAAATGTTGACACGGTTAGTAAACAGTAACACATTTGTTATTGAAGTAAATTACATTTTATTATTGCTTTTTATGGGGAAAAAGTTATTTGAGGGGGCTAACGGATAAGTAATGGCAAACTAAAATGTGGGAAATGTATATACAGACATTCACACAAGTGTTGTTGCACCTGTTAAGATACCTTGTTTAATATCAGACTTGTGCATTCAAGTCGTAGTTTTCTACAAACCCCATACATGTAGAGAAAACTTGTACTTATGCACATTTTAAGACATCTCAACAGGTCTTACTGTCTGTAAACCTGTTTTTATCTTCCATTAAGCAAAATGTTAAATACTGTTAATGATTAGCTCTTTATCTGATACTACTTCAGATAAAACCTGCTAATGTTTAGGATGAGATATTAAATTGCATCTGAGCGTCCTCATCGTCTTGTAAGAATACTGCCAGTGACACAGGAGCCGACATTAACTCTTGAGTTATTCTCTCCTTGTCTACAGGAGCAGGCGTTTGACCCCTACGAGACTCTGTCTCAGGAGATCCTCAGTAAGGATTTTCATGAGCACTTCAATAACCTGATGGCACGATCAACCGCCGGCCTCTACTTCCAGGTGAGCTGTTCAAATTGGAGAAGCAGTCAGAGCCTGACGTTTGACATGTTAGTTTCAAAAGCGCTACTGGAAAATGTGAAGGGGGGGGGGGGGCAGTTTCTGGCAACAATCACAATGTTGACACATAAGCAAAGGGGATAGGCTGCCATTGACAGGCAACCAAGTGAAACGCACTGTTACCTTGATTAAAATGACATATTTTTGAATATTGTTGGAAACATTTGTGATAATGTAAGTACACAACTTGAGAGAATATATTATTATTACATATTATTGCACTTTAGTTGTATTAGACATTTTCATGCAGAAAAGTTTTCATTTCCATCCTATGGGCTTGAAAATTCATAGCCGTTATAGCTCCCGCTCCCATCTTTCTGAAAAATGAGTTTGTTTTTAATATGGAGGTACAACTAGGTCAAATATGTGTTTAGATTAAGCAGACTGTTTGAATATTTGTTCCTGTTTTGCTTTGAAGAATACCTGGTGGAATTCCCAATATCGTTTGAGGGCATGTCATGACATATTCAGCGTCCTGTGTACAGTTTATTCACTGCTGCCGCATTGTTTTATTTGGACATTCCTCACAAGAATAGCATTGAATTCTGCTCGGTGGGGTGCAGTTTGGCAGCCTTTGAAGATGGAATATTTGCTGGTGTTTTCTCAGGCCAAAGACCAATGAGTCTGACCGTTCACATGAAGAAACATCATAGTATTTACAGTATGAGGTGGTTTTCTGCGGTCCTTTTCAAGGTTTTGAATACCAGTCTGCCATTTTGTTGAATGGACATGAATATTTTATCTTAATAGACATATTAAAACTCAGTTTGTGTTGAAGTAAAGTCATGAACGCTGCTGCTGAACTTCCTGCAGCCCTACTATACCTCAGGTTGAGGCCTCACTGTGGTTACCAGTTTAACCCCAGTTGGATCAACACCGATGGCACTGTCCTCTGACTACCCACACCCAGTGTTTATTTTCATATACTCATGGTATGAGAGTGGAGGAAAGGGCACAGGAGTTAAAAATAAAGCTTTATTTTTGTACTGTACTGATAGCAGTACAGTATTAATTTAAAAACACCTTGCATTGTTTCACTTTCTATTTTTCTTAAAAGCAATATGTTTAACATGAAGTAGGCATGTTAGCTCAGCCTGGCTCAATATGCCGGTCTACCAAGAAAAACAACAAAATGAAGTATGAAGTATCGACTCTACTAAGTTCTCACAACTATTGATTGAAATAAAAAATGTCTCTCACTCAAATTTAATATTAAAACATGTTATTGTATTCATATGATAGCATTTATAGTGAGAAATCCAAGAGGGCTGCAATTATCTATCAATTCATCTGCACATCATTATTTCATTTTAAAGAGGGGGGGAAATCTCTTTCATTGGACAGCCCAAATAAATGACTTAAATAAACACTTAAAAATGGTAGCTCATGCAAACAAATTGCTAATATCAAACAAAAATGTGTGCCTTTTGTGTTAAAACATTTTATTGTTAAAACTGTATCCATGAAGGGATTTTGCACCTCCTTGAATGCGTGAATATTGAATGAGTAACCTCATCAGTGTCCGTCTTGTCTACACCTTCTGTCTTAAGACAAAGGTATTCAATTTATCATACAAAACCAGCAAATATTTACATTTCAGAAGCTGGAACCACCGTTTCTCTTTTGCATTACTTAAGGGAGGGGTGGTGGGGGGGGTTGTATTTGCGTCAACATGGGTCCCAGGGGCAGATGGTGTAATGGTGTCTCACCACCAGCCTCCCCTCTAATCCCTCCCCACAAACACACCTTCCACCCCTTTCTATCAAACTGCTCCTGCCCCGTTTCTGCCGCTCGTGGCCTTATCTGATTTCACCATCTCACATTTTAGGTTTAATTTCTGACCTGATGACTGTTCATCTTCTCATCTCTCCACCTTCTTCGTACAGCATGAACCATTATATGGACCCTTTCATCCACAGCACCTGGTATAAATGCACACATATTACGGCGTTTGCTGTAATGGGGATCGAAGCCCCGGCAGTAGCGTCATTAGTGTTTCTCCTCTGCCTCTTCAGCTTTTGTCTCATTGCATGTACTTCATCTTTCGCTCTCCATCCTCCTTGACTTTCTCCCTCCCGCCCGCTCCCTGTCAGATAGATGTGTCTGTCGAGCACTGAGCCCCTGCACTCTGCAGCGTCTGGTATTTGTGGGTAAATTACATCGCCTTTTAAAAATAGACCAGGCAGCCATACTGCGGGCCATTTTTCTCCTGGGGAGGAGGAGGAGGGGGACTAGTGGCCTTAGGTGCATTTCATGTTTAAAATAAGCTGTGAATTAAGACTGCAGAAGACAATGGGCAACATGGGTTTAAGCAGCCCTTGTGAAATGGGAACATGTTGCTCTGTACCGTATTCTTACTGCATTGTGTGTTTATATTGAGGCTGCTACCACAGTGATGCATGCTCCTGTAGAGACTAGTTTTTACACGTTATCCAACACAGTGTCAACTTTACTTCTAGTTTACCTGATCAGATCTATAGGTAGTCCTTCACATTAAGCTGAGATCACTTTGACATTTCTTTGTAGTTTTGATAGAGCTCAAGTGACCCATATTTAAGAGTAAAAAAAGACACATTAGCTGGTTTTGCATTTTGTTTACATGAACGCACTACAAGGATAACTCAAATTTACCCTAGCAGGTTGTTTAGACTAGGGCTGAAAGACTCCTCAGATTGCTGGAGATGTAACGGACTGTTAGGGGACCTAGGTCATGCACTGTGGTTGTGTCCCAAGGTACAGGCTTTTTGGACCAGGATCCACAAGTTTATTTCAGAAATAGTGGGGACAGATTACGAATTCTGTCCTGAACTCTACATACTAGGGAACCCCAAAGTTATTAACCACATGGCAAAACTCTTAGCTAACTGTGTCCAGACAAGCATCATGATTGGCAAACCGATAATAATGAGAAAGTGGAAAGATGCTGTGGGCCCATTATTTCAGGAATGGGTCTCAGAACTGGGTAAGGTGGCGGCATTTGAGAAAATATCATACAATCTGATGAACGAAGTAAAGAAGTACAAGGAAAAATGGGGGAAGTTTTTTACAATTTCACTCATTACTTTCGACTTAATGGACCAATTCCCAGACTCTGTGGTCTTGTTTCTCCTACCTTGCTGTTGTTAAGTCGTATTCCATCTATCTGTGTCAACCTCTGTCTCAACAAGTTTTCTGTACTTGCAAGGTATGTGTGTGTGTATATGTGATTGCACACACAAGTATGTGAGTGTTTCTGTATGTATGCATATTATTTTATATTCTATTTTTCTTTTAAACTTGTCACAGTTGTGATTTCACTATAAAGGTAGAATGAAGGTGGGGGGAGGGCGCTGCAGAAGTAATCGCACGGACAGTATTATATGGACACTAATCTATTATTTGATTCTACTATTATTGTGACTCCCCATGTAACAATGGTACAGTCTGTGGACAATGGACAAACTTCTAAGCTGAATTCTTATTTCAGGTACACCATCCTTGCCTTGGGTCTCCCGTTTTGTTTTGTTGTTGGGATTTTTTTCGGTTGGAAGTTGTTTTTTGTATTGCAAACAAAATAAAAAATGTAAGTCACAGAAAACAAATTAAACAAACAAAATGACCTGCATGTCAGGGTTGCACGATTACAACTGCAAGGATTATCACTGTTATTTTGCTCAGTACTGGCACCTAAACTATTTTTAATACAACCATCTATTTCTAGGAGCAAATTTGTTTTTACTGCTATTGAATGTTTCAAAAATTTTACTTCATAATTATACTAGCAAAACTCAAATCCTAAATTACTGCGTTATTTAAAGGAATACTTTTACATTTTGGAAACACTGTCGTGTTAATCCCAGCATGTTTGAAATTAACTGTTGTGTATAGGGAGCGCTTGATTTGTTGCTCCAAAGCACAAATGCATAGCACCAGTATTGCACCCAACCAACCTAAATTCATAGTGCTAATAATGGTACAGTACATCTAAATGTGTAGCTCTAATGCACGCAGACAATTTTTACACCTGCATGGTGCTAATGTATCAATAACATGATCTAAACTTAGGTCATTGTTTTTTATCGGCTGTCCGTCAGTGTGCATCAGGCAGCTGATGTCTTTCTTTTACATGCACACTGACCCTCTTCATCTTCATCTCCTCCCCTCCCTGCAGAGACAGCATGGCCGCTGCTGTGGATTCTGAGTAGTAGCATATTGATTCTGAGTCGTCTATCAGGGGAACAGGAGATTTAAATGGATACTATGACGGCCTCCTCTCCGGTTACCCAGAAGCCTTATTCGGTCAATCGCTCCTCCCTGCCTCCATCCTCCATAACTCACTACCCTATACCCTCTTTTCTGATCTTATTCAGCCTCATTTAAATAATGAAACATACATATTTTGATTGTCCTGGTCTTCACAGTCCTCGTTGTTTTTTTTATCATTTTAGAATTGTAGCAGTATTTTTTTCTAAGATCATTAAGAAATGTTGTTTTTTGTGGTTACTTGACAAGCTGGGATATATTTCTCTCTAGTTTTTATCATTGTGCCTGTCAGCTGTGATCTCATCTTATTCACTGGCATCAGAATAGACGTTGTGAACATGTGAATAAAACTAGAAACCTCAAGCCTCAGGCACGTTTAAACACATCCAGTTTTCCAACTGATACTTATTTGGAAGTGAAAATGAAAGTTAAACATTAAAAGTTTTGCTGAAGTTGCATCTAATGTTGGTGTGTTTTTTATGCTCTTTGTGTCTTGTATGAGAATAGAAATGTGTTTAAAGATGTTGGGAATAGAAAATCACTGACATCAAGATAATTTTTTTTTATAAATCACAATTCCGGCTTGACATGACATTTATGAATATAAGCTAATTCTAAATGAGTACAAGTCTCTCAGCCAAATGCTCGTTGGATCGTATCTGTTAATCCATCACTAACAGTTCTTGTGTGTCTTTGTGTCTTCCAGGCGGTTGCAGAAGGCTTCAAAGAAGCAGTCCAGTATGTCCTTCCACAGCTGATGATGGTCCCAGTATACCACTGTATGCACTACTTTGAGCTACTACAGGTATGTCCTGGCACACCACAGTAATAATCAAAGATAGGATTTGTTAGTTTGATAGTTTTTACATTTTGTACTTTGTTTTTTATTTTGCTGATTACTTCACTGGTTAGTGGTTAATGATGAACACACTAAATTCTCTTTCTTTCTGTGTCTTTCTATATCTTATTGAAATTGTTTTCTGTACCTGCTTTTAAAATGCAGGTATTTTTTGTTTATTGTAATGGAGTTTTTGTAAGCTTTGTAATAAAATTAACAATGGCTAAATTCTATTAAACGTCACAGTATGACATAATACCAGAGCTCTGGAAATGGTTTATCTAAATGTAATACAGTTGTTAATGATAATATTAATACCTGTCCTTTCACTGCTATGACACGTCAGACCTCTCTGTATTATGAAGTATAGCAACATGTCTGATGCTTGTCTTCTCTGACATTTTTTCAGCAACTTCAGGAGCGCAGTAAAGACCAAGATGACAGAGAATGTCTAAAACAGGCGATCACAGCGCTGCTTAACCTTCAGTGTAGCGTGGAGCGCATCTATGCCAAGCACCAGCCTCGCCGTAAACCCGGGTATGCCCAGACCACTTCTATTCTAGTCTTTCTGTCTACATGTTATTGACCAAATCACAGAAATTAGTTTACATGTTCTGCATTTCCTTTACAAAAAGGCTGTTCTCTGTTAAGCTGTTGTATCACATAACTGTTAGCACACAAGAATAATATAGTTGGAGCATCTAGAAGCTGCAGTGGCCCAGACCTTGTGCACATATGTATTTAGTTGTGATATTTCTGTGGTTTCATGTTTAATTTATGCACTGAGTGCTTCAGTTTTCTGACCCAAAGCTTCACTCCTCCCACACAGTGAGCCCATGTACCGTCTGTACAGCAGGCAGGTTCGTAGCAAACAATTAGCCATCAAACGCATGAACGAGATTCAGAAGAGCATAGACGGCTGGGAGGGAAAAGACATCGGTCAGTGCTGCAGCGAGTTCATCCTGGAGGGCCCACTTTTACGAGCTGGTGCCAAGCACGAGAGACACAACTTCCTTTTTGACGGCCTGATGATAAGTTGCAAAGCCAATCAGAGTTCACGGCTCCCGGGTTCGGGCAGCGGAGCAGAGTACCGTCTGAAGGAGAAGTTTGTCCTGAGGAAGATCCGCATCGTGGACCGCGAGGACTCTGCAGAACTGCGGCACGCCTTTGAACTGATAGGTAAAGATGAAAACTGTGCCGTTTTCTGTGCTCGGACAGCAGAGGAGAAGGCGTCGTGGATGGCAGCGCTGGTGACTCTGCAGTACCGCTCCACTTTGGATCGCATGTTGGACACAGTGCTGCAGCACGAGGAACAGGCACATCCTCTAAGACTGCCCTCCCCGGAGGTTTACCGCTTTGCTGTGCAGGACTCTGAGGAGAATATTGTGTTTGAGGACAAAGTGCAGAGCAAAACAGGCATCCCTCTCATTAAGGCCGGCACAGTGGTCAAGCTCATAGAGAGGCTCACCTACCATATGTATGCTGGTAAGCTGCTGCGATACATCTTCCTGTGGATAGACATTTGACATATTTCAGTTTATCTGGTTAACTAAAATGTTTATTTTGCAAAGACACACTGTGCTGTTGAGTGTCTGTTTGTTATCTAATCTGTTTCATCTGTTTGTAGATCCTAACTTTGTGCGCACATTTCTTACCACATACCGATCATTCTGCAAACCACAGGAGCTTCTCACCCTGCTTATAGACAGGTACAGTTCAACCAGAACAACCGTCCTTTCACCAGTAGTTTTATTATCAGTGATGTTGTGTTATGGGTGCCCTCAAATCTTGAAATAACATATGTCTGATCAATATTTTTCTCAGAATTGAGATTCCTGAGCCAGAACCGACTGAGGAGGACCGTCAGGCTCTCTGGAACGGCGACCAGCCAATGGCAGCCGAGCTCCAGAGATTCCGAAAGGAATACGTGCAGCCGGTCCAACTCAGGTACGAGGGCCATCCAGTCATAGCATAATCTGTCACAGTGAATTGTTCCTGTAAGGCTTCCCAAAACAAAGAGAAAAGTAATGGTAAAAAAAGGACACAAAATCCACAAGACAGGGAAATGCATTGTCCAAAAAATATAAGGCACACTGTACACACTAAAGAAAGGAAAATATCTGAGTTTGTTGATGTTGGTCCAGAAGTGACAAGCACTAAGTTGGATTTACGGGAACTTTTATTATTCCAAGGCTAACTAAAAATAGTTTCCATGTCAGTGTAAAAGTCAATTAAACATCACAGTCCAGAACAAATAAAAAGGCACCACAAGACAGAAAGTAAAAAAAATATATTGCTCTTAAATCTGAGGTGGAAAATTTAAACCACAGTGTCAAATGTTCTATGAAGGTTAAATTCGGACTTTTGCACTGTTGGAATTAGATCATTGGTTACTTACATTTTAGGTATGAATTGCTCAGAGATGTTTTTTGAAAAAAATGATTCCCCTGAGTCTCTAAACTTGATGAAATGTAAAAATTTGCTCTAGTATGGAAGCCCTAAGCGGCCATCCATTCAAATATTTTTTTTACTCCCGTTTTCCCGTGATAACAGGATAATTATGTCTTAATCTCGAGATAACAAACCATAGCTGAGTACAGGGGTCGGCAAGTGCGTTTTTAACTGTGTTACTGGTTAGCAGAGTTGGTAGAGCACAGGACTCGTAATCCTAGGATTGTGTGTTAGACTCCTGCTCTCAACAACTTTTTTTTCTTCTTGTGTATGTTTTTTTATTATCCTCTTTAGCAAAGTTGATATGAAGAGATTCATGGGATCCAATCGCACATTTCACGACAGCTATTTCAGAGGTTCCAAAATAGCCGTCAGGAAATGTGGAACGTTAAATGGATTCCCCTGATTGAGAAGTGCAGGAATTTCCTCTGCCTGGGAATGATGAGTGAATGAAAAGTCTATAGGTTGATGGATGTGGACCAATCACCGGGATGCACACAGTCCAGCCCGTGCTCTTATTGTGAGCATGTGAAACAGTCTCTTCATAAGGGAAAAAAAAAAAAATTGGTCAACAATGAAGATTGAACACCCTATGGATATGAGTCCTGTGCTATTAACTAACCATTGACACCAATAAAGCACACTGAGATTACCATAAAGAAATTTTCCTGCCAACCCCCGTGTGTAACTACTGTTTTGTTATCTCGAGATCACGAGAAAACGTAGTAGAAAAAATATTTGAATTGATGGCTGCTTCCGTACTCTAGCATCTTTGACTGTTTTCTAGGGCTGACCCCAAATAGTCAAAGATTCGATGCTTTGATGGGCGGAGCCTGATTCGACTGTCAATCTCACAGTCGAATCTTTGCAGTGGCGTTATGAAAAGTAGAATCATACCATTTTGGCAATATGGGGGAGCTCAGCGTCTCACTATTACATATAAATACTAGTTTTCTTCTAATAAGTTATTATGGTATAAATTTCAACAAATAATGCTGTAAATAAAAATGTGAAAAGAAAGAAACTTTTAATAAATCTTTTTATTAAACACCGTAAATAAATCCTAAATTTTAACCCTTTAAGGTAGGGGGCATCGATGCGCTTCAGCAGTTGTGTGTGTGTGTGTGTGTGTGTGTGTGTGTGTGTGTGTGATTGGCAGACGAGGAAGAGAGACCTTCAGCTGTGCGGGTGTTCATGTCTCTTTGTCTTCTGCTGTTCTTTGACTCTTTTACGTTCTCCTGTTAAGGCCTGAATATTCTCAGTGAGCCACAGAATAACTATTGTATTCGACTGTGTGTCCTTATAAGGAGTGACAGAGTCAGGAATAGTCTCGTAAGTCCCATTAAAAACGGAGAGCTTCTCAGAATCAGACTACACTGCTGCTGTAGTTATAAATAAAATCCCTTAAACATTTAACAACATTTAGCAACAAACCTATAATAATAAGACTCCTAATGTTTTTGAGCATAGGTACAAACATTAAAGGAAGTTGTCAGGTAGTTGGGCCGTCATTAACACTGTAATGCGGTCCAATCGTTTATTTTTAAACCAGGACACTCAAAGTAGGTGAAAATACCTCTTCAGGCATGACTTTTGCCCTTTTAAAGCACAAAACGTTCCTGCTGTTTCTATTTTTAAGTACCCACTCTTTAACAAAGTTAACTGACCAGGGTAAGGAGTACACACTGGTCACCAGCCAAAAACTCTTCAGTTAAGGATTTTGTTTGCCAAATGTCTTTTTTCTACCAACATCTTTGTCAGGTAATTTACTGTTATTGGGTTATTGAGTTCTTGGTTGATAACAAATTAAAATGTGGTTGGTGGAACTGCCTGATAGTCTAATTGTTGCCTGTGATGCAGCCTTTTCTCTCCCCTTAGTTCCTGGTGGTATAACTATATAAATTTCACGCCTCTCGAGAGGGTGGAAGTGTTTGTTTCCTGTTTGTTGCTGAATAGTTGTACATAAATGGAAAACATGTTTTCAATGAGCACAGTTGTCTGAATTTCTTTAAAAATACTTATAATTGTGAAGTGTGTGAAATATGTGTGGAGGACAATCCATACAATTAGTTAATACTGTAATGTGTGTTTGCTTCTCAGGGTTCTCAATGTTTTCCGTCAGTGGGTCGAACATCATTTCTACGACTTTGAGAATGATCCTGAGCTGAGAAGTCGTTTAGAGGAGTACATCACCAGCAAAATTCAACTGCGAGGTCAGAACCAGATACAGTATAAACCTCTAAAGATACACATTCAGCCTTGGAACATCAGCACCGAAGTTTTGTTCCTCTTAAGAAGTCACATCTCTTTGTTTGCTAAAGGTTACTGTGCAAAAAGATACATTTTGAAAGATTATTTTGAAGAACTTTGTTTTAAAGAAATGTTGACATAGTAGGATGGCCACATGAATAACGCTGATTAGTTCAGTGCTTAATTCCAATTTAAAAACTTTTGTCAGATATTTATTAGGGCTGAACGATTAATCGTTTTCAAATCGAAATTGCGTTTTGAAAGAACGCGATTAGCTAATTGTGAAGACGCCGATTAAAATGTAGGTTAATTATACAGCACATCTGAACTGTTTTAAACACTCATGCAGTTACAAATTCATTCAGTTGTCATCCTTGTGTGACAGACTTGCTAACCAATCACAAGCGCCATAGCTTAATTTTACTTTGCTGTCATCCATAGTTTTCTGATTTGAGCCTGTGTGTATAAATGTGGCCCAAATCAGAATTAAGACCACTAAGTCCTGACAAAATGACATACAAATCTCTAATAAGTGGAGAAACTTTAATTAAGTGAAAATGTGGCCGTAGAGGGTTGGGGCTGGGCAAAAATGTTATCACAGTAAAAAAATCTGATATCATTGGATATCGATAATTATCACAATAAATGTCAAATCATTATTTCTTTCGAGTTTAAAGGCAGATTTTTGCTTCTGAGTGAAAGTTGTAGAAACGAGATGGTTCATTGTTGTTTTAAACTATTCTTTATGGTCAGAACAAACACTTGTGGATCACTTAACAAATCTTAGGTAGAACACTTAAAACCATTACGATAAAAAAAATTTTCAACAAATATGCATGAGTAAAATGAAGTTAAGAAAATGTCAGGCTGTTTTCCTCAACAAAATAAATATTTTAATAATTAATTAAGTGCTAATTCGTTAGTTAATTCAAATGAAGTAAATCAAACATTTATTGACATATATATATTGTCATTGAGGAAAATTGTATCGCGATAAATATCATTATTGTTTTATTGCCCAGCCCTACGTAGAGTTAGAGGTTTCGTTGGTATTCAGTGTTCATATCAGCATGTGGTACAGATGAATATTTCAAAATAACTTAAAACACCGCTTGGCTTGCATCATGAAATCTGTGTTTGTGGAATGACATTTAGAAAGTAAAGCTTTGAGAGACAACACATCTTTTAGACTCTTCCCTTTCCTTTTTCAGGCAAGTCTATGAGAAAGTGGGTTGAGTCCATCAATAAGATCATCAAGAGGAAGCTGCAGACGCAGTCAAATGGCGTTAGTCACAACATCACCTTCGAAAGTCCGCCTCCTCACATCGAGTGGCACATCAGCAGACCAGGCATGGTGGACTCATTTGACCTCATGACGCTTCATCCTATAGAGATCGCCCGCCAGCTGACTCTGCTTGAATCAGAGCTCTACAGGTGAGTCAGAGGAGTGGATGAAGACTTCTAAATCTATGTGTAGCTATCAGTTTGCTTATGGAGATGATTAAGACCTTTACATAACATTTGCTACAATGTAAGTGTCACTGTACTCAGACTTAGATCAAATTGTTGTTTCCCTGTAATTGTGTCTAGTATTGCTTGTCTGAAAAATAAAAGCCCGCTTCCTCCACAGAGCTGTCAGGCCGTCCGAGCTGGTCGGCAGCGTCTGGACCAAAGAGGACAAAGAGAAGAACTCTCCTAATTTGCTCCGCATGATCCGCCACACCACCAACCTCACACTGTGGTTCGAGAAGTGAGTCTAAGGATTTAAATATTTAATTCACAAGAAAATCTGGAATTGTCCTGTGGGGGGAAAAAACAAATATCTATAACTGTTTGTTGGTCATTCTCAGGTGTATTGTCGAGACGATGAACATGGAAGAGAGGGTGGCTGTGTTATCACGGGTTATAGAGATTCTGCAGGTTTTCCAGGAGCTCAACAACTTTAACGGTGTGCTGGAGGTGGTCAGTGCCATCAACTCTGTCCCCGTCTACAGGCTCGACCACACCTTTGAGGTGAGCAAAACTATTAAAGCAACAAACAAGAAGAAAAGATGTGACTCGTTGCATATCTTCACCAGAAAAAAAGAGTTGCAGCAATTTATGTATTTTCACACTTTACAAAGAGACTAAAAGTAAATAGTCCATGTTTTAGCTTAAATCAAAAGGGTTTATCTTCTATGTATGGTGGCTCTTTTTGGACAACACAGACCACTTTACATTGTTAGACTCTATACCTATGCTCATGTCAAAGCGGAAACTCCACTGATTTAATACATTAAAGTCTGTTTACAGGTTTTGAGGAGTACTACTGCATATGTGGAAAAACAAATTAATAAAGCCTTTTGTAGCTCCAGTGGGAGCTAAGTGAAATCTCATAAATATCCTATTAGGGCTGAAGACTACAAGTTTGAAAATGGGAAAAAATTCTGGAGGTGTGGAGTTAGAAAGATGTGTCCGCTCCTCACGGCTACACTAGCCACTACGTGCGTAAAACACCTGAATCGCTGACCAAACTGTTGGCAGTCCAACTCCAGGTTTTGACAAGGTTGAAGAATACGTGGAATAAAAAATATGATGTCTCATTCTGCTGGATAAATTTTTGAAACTGTCGATTGTGAGTCCCACAATGTTATAAGTGCATCGTTAAGTCAGTGAAGCACTCTTTTAACATTAACATGATAACAGGCTTAGACTAAGCAGGTTAACATGTAGCATTACAGTGAATTTATTTTGATTTAAACTGGGCATTGTGATGTATTTGGGGTACAGAGTCAAAGATATTATAACAAAATTTTAATGTTATCATGTTAGTGGGAAAATGTTCTCATACACTATACAAAATTCTGTAGGTGTTAATATAAATGTTTTTTATATATATACTGTGTGTGTGTGTGTGTGTGTGTGTGTGTGTGTATATATATATAATAATTTTTTACATTTACACCCTGGCACAACAATTAGAAAGTGAGAAACCTCTGATGTTTATTAAGTGCATTTTAATCTAATGCTGAACTGGTGATCAAAACATAATTTATGGGACTTTTACTTCCTCCTGCACCCACAGGCAATACCAGAGAGGAAAAGGAAAATCCTGGAAGAAGCTGTGGAACTGAGCCAAGACCATTTTAAGAAATACTTGGCTAAACTCAAGTCAATAAACCCACCCTGTGTGCCTTTCTTTGGTAAGTCTTCTGCACTGAAATGACCTGAAACAACTGTCTTCTCGGGATCTTGTCCATTATTTATTTATAAAACCAGCAAGAGTTTTCAGTTTCCGTATGAGTACGTTTCAAACAATCTTCTCTTGACTAATATCAAACTGAACTTCACCCTCAGGTATCTATTTAACTAACATCCTGAAGACAGAGGAAGGTAACCCAGACTTCCTCAAACGTCACGGCAAGGAGCTGATCAACTTCAGCAAAAGGAGGAAAGTGGCCGAAATCACAGGCGAGATCCAGCAGTATCAGAACCAGCCCTACTGTCTGAGGGTTGAGCACGATATCAGGGTGAGCGCTCATTCTTATCATTTTCTCTTTGGTCTTTCAATATGTTTCATAGATCCTGAACTCAAAACATGTCATTTTTGTTGTTGCACAGAGATTCTTTGAGAACCTGAACCCGATGGGCAACAGGACTGAGAAGGAGTTTTCTGACTACCTGTTCAAAATGTCTCTGGATATTGAGCCACGGAACTGCAGGCAGGCTCCACGATTTGTAAGTGTTTAGACTGCAGTGTTTCAGTAGTAGTTGTTTTTGCAGCAATGTTTGGTGCCATTTTAGTTTCAGTAGTTTAAAGAGTCAGTTTACCCAAAAAAAACATATTTTCTCACTTACTTCTAGTTTTATCTGGTCATGCTTTTTTTTTCTTCTAAATCTTCCCTGATTTTTTTTTGTGCTCCATGGAGGTGGAATTTTGTTTTGAGGTGGTCTAAAAACGTTAGCGGAGCTAAAAATTCAAAAGCAACCCACAGATCTGACTGAGAGCACTATTCATAGGGCCTTCTTCGTTGGTGTTAAGTAATTCCAAGGGACAATTTGAGGAACATAATATTTTATACCAAGTCTCAACTCGCTTCTTGTGGACAGAGATTTGGATAAACACCAAAAAACAGATTATTATTTGGCCTGCAGTATACTGGTGGGAAAACTGGTGGATCTTTTCTGAAATGTTCTCTGCTGCAGTGTTAACAATATGCCCCAAAAGCCTATGTTATATGTTTTGATGTAAGACATTTGCCTTAAGTTACATTGAGCACTAGGTTCTTTCTCAGAGACACAGAGCATTGGTTGTATCGGTGAGTTCTCACTGGTGAATTTCGGGTTTCTTCTTCTGTAGCCCCGGAAGACCGTGTACAATCTGAAATCCCCGGGGATCCGGCCTCTGCGAACGTCTACCTCTGGCACCCTGAAAGGCCACCCCGTCCCCCTGGAGAGAGATCCCCCACATAAGATCACCTTCCGGAGCATCGCTGAGACCGAGCCGGAATCACCGGCATCCATCTCTGTGCCCACCTCGCCGAACACACCGACCCCTCCACAGTCAGCCTCCTCCTCCGACCTCAGCTCAGTCTTCATAGAGCAAGACCTTAACAGCTCCTACGGCGGTGAGTTAAGCTGACGCTCGAATCTTGCAGAAATCCCACTATACTGTTACTCTTTTTGTCATTCAAGAAAGGTTTACAGATTGATTGCATTACATGACCTTTAGGTTTGATTTTTGTCCCACTGACATTTTCCCTAATGCTATATTTATTATTGCAAAGTATAAACTTTGACCGTGACTAAGTGGAGAGTCCTATTCCTGAGCCACGATCTGCATCACATGGGCATGAAGTTTTTTTAAATTTTATAATGAGCGCTGGCAAGAGATTAGGTCTGTAGAGAAGTTGGAAAATGTAACTAAAAACAAAACAAACATTGAAATTTAAACACTGACTGCTTCAGAACACTACTGCAAAAGGTAACGGCACTTTTGTGTAAAATGAGATCTTTATCTTCTCTCTTTGAATTTTACAGGTTGCAATGCCATCTTCGCTCATGTTCTTCTGCCGCCTTCAAGTAAGTGTGGTCTTAACTTTTCAATTTAGTAGTTTAACTACTGATTTCAGTCAGAGGAATCATTCTCCCAGTACTTTGTGATCTATATGCAGTGATAGTGAGCATGTTCCTGATCTTTTATCCATAATCTTTTTAACTCTGTGAGTGTCTTTTCTTCTTCTCAGAGTTCCAGTCTGTGTCTTGCAACAGCCTCCACCAGCTTGGGGAGGAGCAGGTGAAGCCACCTCCTCTCCCACCACGAAGGAAAGATGCAATGTCTGAAGCCAAAGTAAGAGCAGGGCATTATTTCCTACTAGTTATACCCGTAATTATAACACCTTAACTCAGTCAGCTCGATAGGGTTGAACATATTTGTGGCAAGTGCAAATAAAAATACTATGCATTATGTGGGTGGTTTAAAGTGGCCCGTCAAACATGATTTGAGGTGGCAATTTATTTTAGGGGTGTATTTTGGGACTTAAAATAGATCACTTATTGGCACAAAGGGGACACAATGATTAATGCTCAAAATGTTTGAGTTTCAACTGCTACGCTGTAAATAAACTCACAAATTGCGCAATTGGTTTACTACGAAGGGAAACATTTTTACCTCAGATATGACATTGAAGCCATCTACTGCAAAGATTCCAAACCGTTTTGTACCTACTAGTCATTTCAACTCTAAAATATGTGGAAATAGGGTCCTCGTATAAAAATACAGAAATTACTCTTTAAGCAGAATAGACTTTAGAGTCTGAAAGAATTAGAGGTATTCAGTAAATTCCAAAATAAGCAAACAGAGGGAGAACTAATAAACATTAAGCCTAACTGTGTGGCATAAATATGTTGACCTCTTCTGTTGATCCTCTTGTGATGCCTCACATTTATATTACGACCCCTTGTGGGGAGATACATGTTTAGTATCTTGTTTTGGCAGATTTCTGATCCCAACATGTCTCTCTGTGTCTCAGCTGAGCTGCAGGTCCGACAACCCCCCCGCCATCCCTCCCCGGCTGCCCCCTCCTCTGCCCAGGAACCAGCCTCGACCGCTGATCAACAACGGTCCTCCTGGCGACGGCCCCCTACCCAGCCCTCCTCCTCCGCCACCACGCGACCCTCTGCCTGACACGCCTCCACCGGTGCCCCAGCGGCCCCCAGAGATCTTCATCAACTACCCCCTGAACCTGCAGCCTTCCCCCGGGGGCCGATACCACTGGGACTTCAGCAGCTCCCCCAGCTCCCCCAACACCCCGCCCAGCACGCCGTCACCTCGCGTCCCCAGGCGGAGCTGCCCGCTCAGCGCCAGCCAGAACAGCCTCTGCCCTCTTCCTGTTTCCATCACTGCTCCACCTGTTCCCCCACGCCACAACTCCAGCCCACAACTCCCCAAACTCCCACCAAAGACATACAAAAGGGAGCTACTGCAGCCGCCCCTACAAGGCCTCTCATTGGTGGAGAACACCGACAGCAGCCAGTGAGTCTGCGTTATTTTTTTTTTTAAAAAACCTTGAGGTGATCTTGAAATGCAAACTTCATACTGTCTCCTGCAAACTAAGACACAGTGGACTCAAAGCTACTGATCAGAAAGAACTACACTGCTCTATACACTCCACCCACCTGCCCTCTGCATTGACCGATCACACCCCCGCTGTGCCTCTCAGGGGATCAGTAGCTCCGCCTTCATCATAAACCCTCTGTGCCAACAAGAAACCCACACCGGTGTGCCAGCTAATAAACAAAAGGAGTTGAGTGTTTGTGTCTGTCTGTTCTGTACGGAGCGGGATCGTCTGCTCCTGATTAAAGTTCTCACACTCTTAACTTAACACTTACCCCACGCCCCACTCCTCTGTCAGGGTGGGGTGAATGTGGGGGGGCCTTTGTAGCCTCAACTGTCATGCTTTGTTTCTTTGGGCATTGACATCATCTGGAGTCCTGCTGCAGCTCACAGATTTTTACAACCTCTCTCCTCTTCAACGACTCTCTTAGTAGACAGGAAGCTCTTTCACAGTGGGTGTGAGCAGCAGACATTTCCAATGACTCGTTTTTCCTACAAACTGATAAACAGTTGCCAAAGTCTTATTTTATGCAGGGGGATAAGGGATTTACTTCTTTTTTTTTTTTTTTTTTAAACAAATATGAAATTAAAAGAAACTCATAAAGGAGGCGACACTGAATCCCCCACCTTGTATCTCAACTGTACACTGTGACTGTAAAGACGTGAGTCAAACTGTTTGTTGTCTAAAGACAGGCCGCTCCGCAGCCAAAAAACGTTGCCTTTAAAAATCCAACAGCGGTGACCTCTGACGCCAGGCTGTAGTCCTCATGGCCCGGACTGGGACAACGAGAGCTGAGAACACTCCATTTGCACATTGAGTTTGGGCAAAGTCAGCAGGTTTTTGACTGTAGAAAATATCCCTCTGCTGTGTGCGACAGAGGGAGGGCTGCCGTGATATCAAACACCACCGATCCAGGACGAAGACGAGGAGAGAAAAGAGAGACACGTTTTTCTCTCTCCAACTCTTATACAGCTGATGTCTTAAACGATCCCCTTATAGGCGTGCGCTGCTGTCTTGACACTGTGCTCTTCTCCAAAAGCCCTCATGACCAACTCTTCTTCATTGGTATTAAAACTCAGCACTAGAAGCGCAACCTCCCACCAGAGCTGGGTCAGCTCCCCATGGTGGCTGCTCGAAATACCTATAAACCCATGAAAAAGAGGAACTTTTTAACCCAACTTCTTATGTATCTCTCTCTCTTTTTCTTTTTTTCCTGCTTGAAAACACTTTGTTTCACTTTGGAAAGACTGAAATAATCCATACATCATGCTCAGATGTGCCTTTTATTTGGTTTTCTACTTTACAGAAATAAGCAAATGGTGTCTAAAATGCTAAAAAATAAAGTTGCCTATGTAATGTTTAGAACAAAGCTATACACTATGAAATTGTACATGTTTGTGGATATTGTGTATATATATAACATGTATACACTAACTAAATAATTTGTATAAAGTGACAAGTTTTTTTCCCTGTTGTATTGTACCCTCATCCGCATCTGTTCAGTTGAATATTGCCTAATAATCCAATGCTGCTACAGTCGGATAAAAAAAATACAAAAAAAAACAAAACAAGAAAAAAACAGGTCACTGTCACTAACTTTACTTACAGACAATCTCCAGTTGAAACACTGGGAGTATTAACTGAGGAAAGCCATTTCCATTTTTTCTTCCCTGCCCCTTAGCTGTTTTAAAGCAATGAAAAAAATACACAGTTCAATATGCCAAGCACTTACTTAGACATGTGCTTCACTTTGTACATTCTACTAATTGCCTTTTTCTCCTTTTCAAAGGTTTTTTAATGCTAACACTCATTAAACAGAGGTTGGAATTATAGTTGCATTTGAATATGGACAGTCCTATATTCAGTTGTAAGTATTTGAGCATAGTGAAGAATTAGACTTGTTTGTTTTTTTTTCTGAGAAACACACTTTGTGCACTTTAGGCTGTACTGTTTAAGAGCCACAGTTGTTATAGGTCATGTTTGTAAATGCAATGGTCCTATGCAACTGTTAAACTCACTTTCTACGTGGATCAGGGCAGTAAAACGCGAGTCTACCACCTCACTTTTCCCCCCCATGAAGACACAAACACCTGGGGATGTCTGACCACCAGGAGCTTAAGAAAAAAACTCACTCGTGCCCTCTTTTTTATTATTTTTTTTTTCTCCTCACGTTGCCCTCAAATTACACAGTCATCCTCCTCCTCTAACTGCCTTGTGTGCGGAAGATGATGGATGATTAAACTTCTGATCAAACTAGAGATGAGAGGAGCGTTGGAGGATTTTTAACAGACAGCTGAAGTCAAATCACTGTCTTAGCTCATGTTCTGTCCATTTCCCAAGTCAGTATTTGTGGGGTTAATTTTGCCAAATATTTTTTTGTTGTGTTTTTTTTTAACCCTAGCCCTGACAGAATAAGATACTGGTTTTCCTCTGGTGGCACTGTAAAAGCTTGATCCAGCAGTTGGTTTATTTGATGGTATGTGGCCTTTTAACTGCTTTGTATTAATGGTCTTGATGAGATTAATAAATCACCCAGTCTTATTTTGTACTGAACTACTAATTTTTCTCCTCGTTTTTTCTTTTGATGTCAGTTAGCTTTAAATTGAAGCTATATGTGTTGGAAAGATAAAGACATTCATAAAGGAAAAGTTTGCCATTTAGGGAACTACGTTCATCTGCTGTCCAGTTTCATTAGCTTAGTTTAGCATATGAGTAAAAAGCTAGTTAGGGTAACAAAATCCATCCACCAGCACCCCTAAAGTTATATATATACATTGTTTACTCTGTACAAAGAATTAATATATTCTTTGTTTAATCTGTACAAAGACCTGTGTGAAAACGAATAGCCGTTTACAGGCGGTGCAGTAACGTTATGTACCGGACCATCCTCCAGTTAGAAAAGTACGATGGAGCACCCCTTGAAAAAATATGTACTTGCATTTCGCACGAAGCCTTAAACTAAATGGTAACAAAGTATATTTCCCTGTATTTAATTAAATTAATAAATACCATAATATAGTAAAACCTGTTCTGTATGTAAATTGATGTAGACTGTTAACAAGTCATTAAATCGGCCATCCTTAATTAACACCAAGGGCACTGCTGAGGGTTCAGTTTTGTGCACAAACAGTAGTTTGTCACGGTCAGCCATATTTTTTGTTCACTTTCAGCATCATGCACCTGGATCGCTTGGAGGTCGTAAGTTGGAAATTTCAATTTGGAAATGTCCGACTTTCGAGCAGTCTGGAACGCAGCATTTTTAATTACCAGGCAACCAGCGGGGAATCCATGAAATGATTGTGCCTGTTCAAAAAGTGGTCTCTAAAACGACAAATGGCCAATTTTTGGACAAATTATACAAACTAGACATCACGTGTTAATTTGTGAGCCTTAGAGGTGCTGATAGGATGTTACAACTTAATAGAGGGCTAGCTGTTTCCAGTCTTTGTGCTAAGCTAAACGGCTGCTAGCTAGCTTTAGCTAACATACAATCATAGTGGAAACCTCTCCACCAGCAAGCGAATACGCATTATCCAAATGTTTACTGCTTCATTTAAATTTTTAAGTCTAGTTATTAAACCTAAAAGTAAAATGTGTTATTGAGTAATGACATTTCTTTAGCTGCACATGATATACATATCATACAGTCCCCTCCAAAAGTATTGGAACGGTAAGGCAAATTCCTTTTGTTGTTGTTCACTGAAGACATTTGGGTTTAAGATCAAAAGATGACTAAGAGTTCAGAATTTCAGCTTTTATTTCCTGGTATTCACATCTAGATGTGTTAAACAACTAAGGATATATCACAGTTTGTATTAGACCACAGCATTCTTAGGTGAGCAAAAGTAAAGGACCAAATAATCTTAAAGTAAATAACATTTAATATTTGGTGGCATAACACTTGCTTTCATTAACTGCCTCAAGCCTGCGACCCATCGACATCACCAAACTGTTGCATTCTTCATTTGTGATGCTATTCCAGGCTTTTACTGCAGCTTCTTTCAGTTCTTGTTTGTTTCGGGTGTTTCTCCCTTCAGTCTCCTCTTGAGGTAAAATGCAGCTCTATTGGGTTAAGGTCAGGTGATTGACTTGGCCAGTCTAAAATCTTCCTCTTTTCCCCCTGATGAAGTCCTTTTTTTTGTTGGCAGTGTGCTTTGGGTCATTGTCCTGCTGCATGATAAACTTCCGAATTAGTTTCAATGCATTTGTCCGTAAATTGGCAGACAAAATGTTTCTGTACACTTCTGAATTCATTCTGCTGCTCAATAAATATTAATGAGCCTGTTCCAGAAGCAGCCATGCACGCCCAAGCCGTGAGCTCCACCATGCTTCACAGAGGAGCTTGTATGCTTTGGATCATAAGCAGTTCCTTTCTTTCTCCACACTTCGGCCTTTCCATCACTTTGGTAGAGATTAATCTTGGTCTCATCATTTACATTTATTCATTTAGCTGACGCTTTTATCCAAAGCAACTTACAATTGCTATACATGTCAGAGGTTGCACGCCTCTGGACTAGGGGTTACGTGTCTTGCTCAGGGACACAATGGCAGATGGGTCACAGTGGGGGATTGAACCCTGGTCTCTCACACACAGGCATGCGTCTTATCTATTGCGCCATCACCCCATCATCAGTCCACAAGATTGTGTTTCAGAACTTTTGCGGCTTATCTCTGTGCTTACAAATTTCACTCTGGCCTTCCGATTCTTCCTGCTGGCGATATTTCTGTCATCAACTACTGCTGTTTTCCTTGGCCGACCCTTTTCGACGTCTGTTACTCAGTACACCAGTAGTTTCTTTCTTTTTCAGGACATTCCAAATTGTTGTGCTTGCTGTGCCCAATGTTTGTCCAATGGCTCTGGTTGATTTTCCTTCTTTTCTCAGCTTGACAATGGCTTGCTTTTCTCCCATAGACAGCTCTCTGGTCTTCATGTTGGTTTATCCTCTTTAACAGGAAATGCAGTCTTTATAGGTTTGAACCAAGGATGAAAAC
>NC_060160.1:7265835-7272708 GCF_021292245.1 Micropterus dolomieu | reverse complement strand
AGAGCTGAAGATGGGTCGAGGATGGGTGTTTCAGCACGACAACGACCCTAAGCACACCGCCAAAGCAACAAAAGAGTGGCTGAAGAAGAAGCACATCAAGGTTCTGGAGTGGCCTAGCCAGTCTCCAGACCTGAATCCAATTGAAAATCTTTGGCGGGAGCTTAAAATTCGAGTTGCCAGGCGACAACCTCGGAACCTGAATGATTTGGAGGCTGTCTGCAGGGAGGAGTGGGCCAACATCCCTGCCGAAATGTGCACAAACCTTGTCACCAACTATAAAAACCGTTTGACATCTGTGCTGGCCAATAATGGCTTTTCTACAAAATATTAACATGCTGTTTGTCCAGGGGGTCAAATACTTGTTTTTCCTCATCAGATGGTTATCAATTTTAATAAATTCATATGATGTGATTTTTCTGGAATTTTCTTTGGGATTCTGTCTTTCACTGTTAGAATGTACATATGATTAAAATTATAGATCATTGCATTCTTTGTAAGTGGGCAAACCTGCAAAATCAGCAAGGGGTCAAATACTTATTTCCCCCACTGTATTTCAACTAAATTTTACATAAAAATTGGCCAAACAATTTGAACGTTTGCTCAGTAGCTTTCACAGCGGGTGTAACATTAGCATTATAGCTATAACTTTAGCTGTGTTAGCCAACATTTACAACAACTCTGCACTTGAACAGTCTGTGAAGTTACATTGCCATGTTTATTTTAAATATAATTCACAACCAATAAAGCATACTTACAGGTTGTGATTGTGAATTTCCAGGCCCAAACAGAGTCGGAGTTGCTTCGTCTTTTAGGACTAAACGTTGAACTGTTGCCGGTGTTCTGACGATCTATGCTGCCTTGCCAAAAAATACTACCATAGCGCAAATCGATAGACTTGACTCTACTCATGGATAGTGGTTACAAATAATGATGCCAGTGCATCACTTTGTACGGCGTACAGGCCTACGTAAGCTGGTTCATTTGCCTAATCTTCGCAGATCTTTAGACCACGGTGTAAAGGCACACAACAATGGGCTGAAGGAACCTGTTAGTTCCTTGACAAGATATCCGAAGACTTAAAAGTCCACAGTACTTGTGGTGGAAACACGGCTAAAGAGAGTTGTCATTTTGGTTGTATATTTACTATGCAAATAAACCCTACTTATATGTATTATGCATAATAAACTGCATTCACATTTCTTATCTTACACCAGCCACTACTCTCATCTTATGATTGTTGTCTTGTCTGCTAGGTGCAATGCTCGTTATCTTAAATGGATGCACCTGTTTTCTGTACTTTTTAAGTGGTGTCTCTACTGGATTTTGACAATAATGAAGGATAAGAAATTTTTAAATGTGATAAAAAGACATATCATTGACTTTAACCCTTAAGATGTCCTCCACAAAAAACAACCACATTCATTTCAGGATTATCATCTGGATTTGGGCTCTCTTCTCTCTGTCTTGGTTCTCCTTGATTATGCATGTCTTCTCGTCTCTCCCAGCAGGAGAGTTGGAACATAAGAGCCAAAACATGTGTTTGCAAGGACAACTTCATTATGCTCCTGTTAGTGCGACAACATATAAATCACAGAAAAGTTCATCCCCAAAACACTCATGCACAAAAATACAGACAGTTGCCATCACCACCATAAAACAACTCTGATTGTGGGGGAGAGCTTTCCTTCTAAAGCTGGCTTGCCTCTAATAGAAAGGGGGGGGGAATCCTTGGGTCAGCTCTTTATGTCTTTGGGGACAATCAGGAGAGCAAAAAAGCAGATTGCAGCAGACAATTTGATCATCTGCTACTGTGCATGGGCTCTCCATTACCTGACTGAAATAGGCCTCTCCCAGGAGGCCTCAGGCCTCATTGAACAGGAGAGGTGGGGACGGTAATTATATCTTGGGCCAACCCCAAATCGCTTCCCATTAGTCTGTTTCCAACACGTAGGCGCAGTATCCTCGATATTTCGCTTGCAGCCCCCACCCTGAGCCATGCTGACATGCTGTTGCTGTTAACTGTGTCCTAATTTATTAGGGCCTTAATTGTGTGTTGCCATGTTGGTTTTGGCCCATGCTCACTCAAACATCAGCCTGTCCTATTGTGTGCTTAAATAGAACGATAGCGCTGAAAGGATTCTTCTGTCTCCCCTCATTTTCTCTCCCTTTTTTTTTTTTCAAAATAGATCTATCCTTCCATTGCAAACCTACACCTGCCCCTCTTTTCTCAAACCTTGTCCACATTTGTCTTGCTCTTATACTTGCATATTTCATTAAGACACACACACATTCCTCTATGACAGGAAATTAAGTATGAAAAATGTTAAACTCATAAAGGAAGAAAAGCAGATTGTGGGAGCCAAAGGCCTTTATACAGTTTTTTTTGAAGGCACAAGGCAGGGGAGAGTGGCCTATCAGAGACGGTGCACCACAAATGAGGTCGAGGAAACCTGGTTCCAGGTGTCGCACAAAACCCCAGGTTGTGTTCCTAATGCCCTCCTGGGGGTAGAAGCCTACACATGTATGTACACACACACACACACACACTTTCTTTGTCACGCACACACTCGCACAGTGTTGCTCCCCACTGAAAGGGAGACACCTGCTTTCCCAGTGCAGTTGACCTGCAGGAGAACAAGGTGTAAAACTCATCAGCTCAGCCAACCAGAAACACCGTCCTCTTAGGGCAGCAGTGCATGGTGGGACCTCTGCACCTTTGGTAGATTGGCTTTATTCATTTATTCAATTGGTTACCTTGTAGCCTCAGCATGGGATGAAACTGAATGCGTAAAATGCGATTGCGAGTGATTGGCCTGAGACCTGACCCACAATGAGCCTGACGACAGATTTTTTTTGTTCACCCATTTTTTGCTTTGTTCCTGGCCACATGCTCCAAACAGATAGGGGGCAGAATTTCACTTTTGCTTGATTTACTAATTGTAGCCATTACACTGTGCCATGTTACACAAGACTAAAGTTGACACACATAATAAACCTTTCAAAAATGTGTCCTCAAAAATGCATAGCGAACTATCCAAACTTCAACCAATCTTGCTTCATCTCATAACAGTAATGCCAAGTGGTTACAATAGGGTGAACTGATTGACATTTATTTACTACGTCTACTACTGGGTCTATACAATCTGAATTTACAGTCACAGTTATTAAAAAAATGCCAACTACTAACTAACGGCAGGGCAAGAATATGCACAAATCAACCAAACTGCTGAAACTCTCAGATCAGGTCAAAAAGACACTGCCATCTTATAATCTTCACATGTGCCGGCCTGAAATTTACGTTATGGCTTGCTTAGCTCACTTTTTTTGCAAAAAAACATAGTAGCAAGAAAACAGCCACATCAAAACCATATATTAAAGTCATTTGGAATGGTTTTCTGTACAGTTTGTGCTGTCATTAGTTGCACTAAAGATGTGTTTCACTAAATGACTGTCACATTAGATGTTATTTACCAGTCTAAAATAAATGTTGCAAATTTGGCATCAAACCGCATCTTGATGATAGTTAGATGAGAAGATGGATACCGCGTTCCCCAGATACTGGTCTACCTGAAAGATCACACACCCAAACACAAGAAAAGCAATCTAGTGTATGCGGTCCAATGCAGTGAGGAATGCACAGGCCAATAAAGTCCACTCCAAAAGTATTGGAACAGTAAGGCAAATCCCTTTGTTTTTGTTGTTCACTGAAGACATTTGGGTTTAAGATCAAAAGATGAGTCTGAGACAAGAGTTCAGAATTTCAGCTCTCATTTCCTGGTATTCACATCTAGATGTGTTAAACAACTCAGGACATATCACCGTTTGTATTAGACCACAGCATTCTTAGGTGAGCAAATGTAAAGGAACACATAATCTTAGTAAAGAAAGTAAATAATAATCAAAGTAAATGAGATTTAATATTTGGTGGCATAACCCTTGCTTGCAATAAGCCTGCGACCCATCAACTATTGCATCCTTCATTTGTGATGCTATTCCAGGCTTTTACCGCAGCTTCTTTCAGTTCTTGTTTGTTTCGGGGTGTTTCTCCCTTCAGTCTCCTCTTAAGGAGGTGAAATGCAGCTCTATTGGCTTAAGGTCAGGTGATTGACTTGGCCAGTCTAAAACCTTCCACTTCTTTCCCCTGATGAAGTCCTTTGTTTTGTTGGCAGTGTGCTTTGGGGTCATTGTCCTGCTGCATGATAAACTTCCTCCCCATTAGTTTCAATGCATTTCTCTGTAAATTGGCTGACAAAATGTTTCTGTCCACTTCTGAATTCATTCTGCTGCTACCATCATCAGTTCCATCATCAATAAATATTAATGAGCCTGTTCCAGAAGCAGCCATTCACACCCAAGCCATGACATTACCTCCACCATGCTTCACAGATGAGCTTGTATGCTTCGGATCATAAGCAGTTTCTTTCTTTCTCCACACTTTGGCCTTTCAATCACTTTGCTAGAGATTAATCTTGGTCTCATCAGTCCATAAGATTGTGTTCCACGACTTTTGCGGCTCATCTCTGTACTTCTTTGCAAATTTCAATCTGGCCTTCCGATTCTTCCTGCTGATGAGTGGTTTGCATCTTGTGGTGTGGCCTCTATATTTCTGCTCTCTGAGTCTTCTTCCAACAGTGGATTGTGATACCTTCACCCCTGCACTGTGGAGGTCGTTGCTGATGTCACTTACTGATGTTTTGGGGGTTTTCTTCACAGCTCGCACCATATTTCTGTCATCAACTACTGTTTGGCCGACCTGTTCGACGTCTGTTGCTCAGTACACCAGTAGTTTCTTTCCTTTTCAGGACATTCCAAATTGTTGTGCTTGCTGTGCCCAATGTTTGTCCAATGGCTCTGGTTGATTTTCCTTCTTTTCTCAGCTTGACAATGGCTTGCTTTTCTCCCATAGACAGCTCTCTGGTCTTCATGTTGGTTTATCCTCTTTAACAGGAAATGCAGTCTTTATAGGTTTGAACCAAGGATGAAAACTTAGACTAGTCATGCAGAGCTATTTAATGTTTGGACAATCAACCTAAAAGGCAACACCTGGGCAACAAGAAACATGTTCCAATAGTTTTGCTCACTTGAAAAATGGGTGGATTCAAACAAACAGTGATATGTCCTGAGTTATTTAACACATCTAAATGTGAATACCAGGAAATAAAAGCTGAAATTCTGAACTGAAGCTGAAATTCTGAGCTGAAATACTCATCTTTTGATCTTAAACCCAAATGTCTTCAGTGAACAACAAAAACAAAGGAATTTGCCTTACCGTTCCAATATTTTTGGAGGGGACTGTATATCAGGGAAACTTAACCCTTAGGTAAATACATGGCTCAAAACAGAAGAGCCAACTCCTCAGGTCAAGACTCAGCAGTTTACCTACACCTGAAGGACAAGGGACTCTTTTGTGCTCTTTCAGGGACAAAAAGTTTAAAATTATGGACAGGGAGGACAGATGGTTTGAAAGAGGAGTGAAGGAAGTAGAAAAAACATTTCTCAACAGGGCAGCAGGTTGACACCACACATCTGGCATCATGTGACAATGCCACATTCACCATTGGCCTCAGGTGACTCTAATGACCACACCGGTAGGACAGCTAGGAGCGCTAACCTAACAAAGGTATCCTTAGAAACGACCCCACAGGAGTTAAATACCTGGGACTCCCTGCAAGTCAGTTAGAATTGAAGATGCCTCTTGGATGAGAGGCAAAATGTCTCAAAGCATCTTCAATCAATCCGATTGACCTGGATGACTGAGAATCTTCACAGGCACAATACCACTTTCATATATGTCAGGTAAATGCATGGCTACAGCTAGAAGCAACTTTGTTTTGCATGAAGACTGGAAACGGGAAAATAGCTGGCCTGGCACTGTCTGTAGCTAACACAATCCACCAACACGTACCACTAAAGCTGAATAATTTCAAAACAAATAAAAACAGTAATGTAAAAATGACAAGTTGCTGTTTTACATGGGGTTTTGGCCCGGGCTATTTAGTATTTATGCTAAGCTAAGCTAAGCAGCTGGTGCCTGTAACTTCAAATTTACCAGATGACCCGAAAAATTAGAAACAGTCGGATCTCCTGTCCTGCTTGTCGTTATGAAATATTCTTTTGGTGTTTTGCAGATGGCCACTCCACTGGCCACATCAGGGACTTCAGGGGTATCATGGACACAACAGTGTATTTATAGCCACAAACAGCATGTTACGACCCCCCTGTTGGTCTAGGGGTGTGGGGGCCATAAACATATAGGCACAACTGGTAGATCTTAAACAAGGTAACGTTTATTGGTAACATGAGATGTAGACAGGTAACAAAAAGAACAAAAGGAGGGTGGACGAGGGTGCTGCGAAAATAACAAACCAAGTTAAAATAAAAAGGTCCTCAAAAGGAGGCCTACACCTATCTACCGTTTTAAACAGGGTTGAATCTTACTACAAAAAAAACACAAAGAGCACAGCACCCACTCCACCTGGTGAAACTAACAAAATAGCAAACAGAACAATAAGTGAACTTCTCCACTGCACTCAAATGTGGAGCTAACATTCAAAGGTATGCAAATGTTTACCTAAACACAATGTACAGCTAATAGGCACTGAAGGTGGCTAGTTCCACTACACACAAAGTACAACAGACAGGCTATGCAGTCAATACCAGCGGCACACAAGTCAACAGGCGGTGACAAGCTGCCTGGAGCAACAGCTGGACTCTCCTTATGAGCTGGAGGTAATTAACAGGGTGACGAGCCATTGGTTGAGTGGAAAACAGAGGAACCAATGGGCGGTACAGATGTCAGCACCCCAGAAACCAGGAAGTAGGCGGGTCTTCATTCCCCAGGGACACAGCCTACTTGGTAGAGGTGAGACAGGG
>NC_060160.1:7216724-7265815 GCF_021292245.1 Micropterus dolomieu | reverse complement strand
TGTCCAATGGCTCTGGTTGATTTTCCTTCTTTTCTCAGCTTGACAATGGCTTGCTTTTCTCCCATAGACAGCTCTCTGGTCTTCATGTTGGTTTATCCTCTTTAACAGGAAATGCAGTCTTTATAGGTTTGAACCAAGGATGAAAACTTAGATTAGTCATGCAGAGCTATTTAATGTTTGGACAATCAACCTAAAAGGCAACACCTGGGCAACAAGAAACATCACATGTTCAGTCACATGTTCCAATAGTTTTGCTCACTTGAAAAATGGGTGGGTTCAAACAAAGGGTGGTATGTCCTGAGTTGTTTAACACATCTAGATGTGAATACCAGGAAATGAGAGCTGAAATTCTGAACTCTTGTCTCATACTCATCTTTTGATCTTAAACCCAAATGTCTTCAGTGAACAACAACAACAAAAGGAATTTGCCTTACCGTTCCAATACTTTTGGAGGGGACTGTATTGCACCGTCTCACCTCTTTAAAAGAAAGTATTAGTAGTCTAACCTTTGCTTAGAGAAAGGAAGATTTTTTTTTCTCAGGTGTGTTGCACAACCGCCCCCCAAAAGTTCTCTGACTTTCTTCCCACATTGAAATGTAATCCCGAAGAACAACATTCTTGTCAAACAAACACGTTGGCAGTGTTCATAAAAGGTTCGGCTTTAACAGAAAATCAAGAAAAATCCCTTCTCCGTTTTTAGGCTCACTGATTTTGTCATTCATGCATTGTACACTGCTGTTACGGCCTTTTTTAAAAATGTATCCATCAAATAAATCACAGCTTAGGCTCACGTTTGGTTGTAACTTCAAAGTTATGTGTGCAACAGTTTTTGGTGAGGGTCCTCGTGTCTCTGGGGAGGACAGCAAGGGAGGTCAAACAGTGCTGCAGGGTCCCTCGCTGTCCTCACTGTCCTCCCACAATCCACCGCTCATGGCTGCTGCGTGGTTCCCCCGCTGCTGAGGCAGACCTGGTCTGAAAACAGGTAAAAGTTGATCAATCTCATATGTCCAGTTTCGTATCAGCACTGAAACACCACAAAGCAATTGTGAATGTGGTTGTTTTTTTTAGTAAAATAATTCTTCTATATCACCACCACACCTGTGTTTATGGAGTCAAGTTCATCACTGTTTTAATTCCACCTGAAGGCTCTTACCTCAGATTTTCTCTGCTCGGGTTGAAATTGTGAAAGCTTTGCCTCGCTGGGGCTTGAATCGGTATGAAGCCTTGTCTGTTGTCTTTCTCTGGAGCTGAATCAGCCTGGTACATGAAGTGATGTGGATATATAGAGAGCAGGTTTGAGAGTATAAATGACAGGGGAAAATGGTATTAGGAGATACAGGATCAGATTAACAATATTCATCCAAGCCTGTCATTTTTCTCCCTCATGAAGTTCATTTCACTAGTCACTGCTAGTTCTGTACTACTAAGCCTGTAAAAACTGTTGTATAATATCTGTCATCATTTGCGTACAAGCTGGAAGTTTGTTTGGAGGGTTTAAAGAAAATAGGCTACCAAGCTGCTTTGAGTATTTGTCCCTCCTTTTTAAGTATTTCTTTTGACTCCCCCCAACTTTATGGAAGTGTAATACTTCAAGTGATCAGCCATAACTTTATGACCACCTGCCTAATACTGTGTAGGTCTCGCTTTTGCCTCCAAAACAGCTCTGACCCGTCAAGGCATGGACTCCACTAGACCTCTGAAGGTGTGCTGTGGTATCTGGCAAGGCGTTAGCAGCAGATCCTTTTAGTCCTGTAAATTGTGAGGTGGGGCCTTCATAGATTGGACTTGTCCAGCGCATCCACAGATGCTTGATTGAACTGAGATATGGGGAATCTGGAGGCCAATTCAAAAACTTCAACTTGTTGTTGTGTTCCTTAAACCATTCCTGAACCATTTTTGTTTTGCGGCAGGGCCCATTATCCTGCTGAAAGAAGCCACTGCCTGATCTGACATGTGGTACATGGTCTGCCATAATGCTTAGGTAGGTGGAACGTGTTAAAGTAACATCCACATGAATGGCAGAACCTGAGGTTTCCCAGCAGAACATTGCCCAAAGCATCGCACTGCCTCCTCCGGCTTGCCTTCTTCACAGGGTGCATCCTGGTGCCTTATGTGTTCCCTAGATAAGCGACGCACACGCACCCAGCCATCCACGTGATGTAAAATAAAACGTGATTTATCAGACCAGGCCACCTTCTTCCATTGCTCCTGGTCCAGTTCTGATGCTGACTTGCTCATTACAGGCCCCTTTGGCAGTGGACAGGGGTCAGCATGGGCTGCTTGACTGGTCTGCGGTTTCACAGCCCCATACGCAACAAACTGCAACTCACTGTGTTTTCTGACACCTTTCTATCAGAACCACCATTACCTTTTTTTTAGCAATTAACCTACAGTAGCTCACCTGCTGGATTGGACCGCATGGACCAGCCTTTGCTCCCCATGCACAGCAATGAGCCTAGTCCTCCCATGATCCTGTCACTGGTTCACCGCTTTTCCTTCCATGGACCACTTTTGATAGGTACTGACCACTGCAGACCGTTTTAGAGATTCTCTGACTCAGTCGTCTAGCCATCACAATTTGGTCCTTGTCCAAGTCGCTCAAATATATAGCATATGTATCCCACGATTGTCTATCACGGTTTCTATTCTTCTTTCAAATGTTCTGATGGCATATGTACTTTTTTGTGCGGGTGTTTGTGTCCAACACAGTCCCAATGGAAATTACAGTCTACGTGTTGTTGTACCAGTCTGCCATGAGGAGGAGCCAAAGTTAAATATTGTAATTCTGCTGTGGGTTTAATATTACAAATTGTGCATCCTTAGCAGAAGTATGTGCTCCTTGAGTATTTTTTTAGTGTACATGTTTTTAGCACAGTTCAGTTACTTCAGGCAACATGTTACTACACCACATTGGGATCATTTCTTCCTAACCCACTTTGAAAGGATGTGGATACTGTAATATACTAAAAGTATGCCCAGCATGGACACAGCTTATGTGTAAAAACTGAATACCTGTTTGGATGGATCATCCCAGATGGGCCTGAAGGCACTTTTTGGATGTAGAGGAGGCGACCCCTTCCTGACACTGACCACCCTCTTTCCGTAGGAGCTGACGAGGCACGGCGTCTGCCCGTCCACACACCCCCCTGCTGTGTTTCTCAGAGGAGGGTGAGGAGTTAATCTGGGAATCTGCCACCTTAGGCACACAGTCCGCTCTCTGGGTGCATCCCTCGACTGCTGCTGCTGGCTGTACGAGGGCTTTAAGAGCACCGGCACCTGGCTGTCCTCCTCTTCGTCCTCCCCACTGTTGCTGTCCATCGTCTCCCTCCGCAGGGTGCCGTCAGGGCTACAGGAGGTGACGGAGGAGTAGTCGAAGGCCGAGGTGTCATCTGGGTCTGTCTCACAGTCCTCAAGGCTGTGGTTAGTGTGAGGAACCTCTAGCTCGTTGGTACCTTTCCCGGTGGGCTGGCTGAAGGTGCCCTGGCCCGAGTCGCTGTTGTCTCCCCATCCTGCAGCGTCGGGAGTAAGGAGGGAGCAGTAGGCGTGTCCACAGTCACGAGCCGGCTGGTTCGGGACAGTCCGGTCTCGTCCACAGCCCTTCCTCCTCACTGGGCTGCAGGACCAGCACTCCAGACGCATCGAGTGACAGCCGTCGACTCCATTAGTGAGGCCGACAGATTGCTGTTGGTCTCTGTGGGAAGGAGAGTGGAGGTTATTATACCTCCTCCTGCATCAGCTGGGAGAGTGACGGGAAAGTCTGTAGTACATTTACTACAGACTACATATATAAGTACTTTAATTAAGTACAATTTTGAGGTACTCTTACTTTAACTCCACTACATTTTGCAGACAGTTGTACGTCTTACTTTGCAGATTCAGATTTTACATCACAGCATTAGATACACATATATTAATATAATTTATTATTTCCTAACCTCCTTTTCTTCTTTCTGGCATTTGTTCTTTCGTACTTTCTTTCGTTCCTACTTTCATTCCTTACCTTCTTTAAATTATCTAAAAACATGAAAATTCCCACTACTGGACATGTGAGGCTTTCTCTTCTTTCATTTAAATACTTTTACTTTGGATACCTGAGTTCCTTTTCCTGTTTTATTTATATAGCACCACATCACAACAACGGTTATCTCATAGCGCTTTCCATAAAAAAGCAGGTTTAGATCATACTCTGTGATATTACTTACAGAAACCCAACAATTCCCACCAAGAGCAAGCGCTAGGAGACCGAGGCAAGGAAAAACTTCTTTTAAGAGGCAGAAACCTCGAGCAGAACCGTGGCTCAAGGTGGGCGGCCATCTGCCTCGAAGGTTGGGGGATAATAAAGGAATAATAATTGCCTGATAACATTGAGATGCACACTACCCAAATATCTATTTGCAAGTTGATTTGGATGCTGTACTGAAATGAATGGATATCGGCTGCCTAGAAGTAAGTATTTTAATTTCCAACATTTTTGCACATCACTGAAAAAGTCACTTTCAACAAAATGTTTGCACTGTAGGTGTTCCCTTGCATGTTTTTTTTTAATAATTATTTATTCAGGAGGAAGCAATGATCTCTTTTACAGGAACGCTGTGACCTGGAAGTTGCTCTGTACAACCACAGTCTGATTTATCCTGCCGGTCAAGGAGTTTGACCCGACAACCCTTTGGTCACACCTTTAGGCCACCACTGTCTGAAGCCAGCAGAGGACGACACTCACCTCTGAGCTGCAGCGTTGGACTCTCTGGTCTGTTGGCTCCTCCTGCAACAGTTTGCAGAGGATCCGCCAGCCGCTGCATCAGAGCAACTGCTGTTCATGTAAAGAGTAGATATACATTTTCTATGAGTTTGTCAATGAGCCAAAGACACAAACACAGGAATTCAACTTAGTATGTGACACAGTGCTTCAGTAAGGGGTCAGAAATACAAAAATATCTACATACAATTCTAATCTGATATAAGAGGCATCAACCTAAGTGTCTATACTTAAGGATCCTCTGAGTCAGCTAGTCCTTCTCATGATGCCCTGACCTTTGTCCAGCTTCTTCTCCTTCCTCCCACCGCACTTCCTCCTCCAGGATCACATGACAGCGAGACAAAAGGCTCCTCAGCGCTCGCTCAGTTCCCAGCAGGAGGCTGCAGTCAGGATGCTCTTTACCCGTCCACTGCAACAAGTTCTAGAGAAGGAAAATTTGAGAAAAAAGTAAGTAATTCAGGTAGGGTTACGGTAATTTTTTAAAGGTGTAATCAACTATCAACCTGCTAAGTGTATGTATTTGACCTGTAGTACCTCTAGTGTTTCTAAACCTAAACTGAAATGTTCATTAGGCCTTTAATATTTCAAACTTTACATTTTTGTCTGTTTCTTTTCAGATGTTGAGCTACAGGTTTAGAGTTAACCTGCAGCCAGGGCTCGACTGGTAATCTGGCATACCGGGCAAATGCCCGGTGGGCCGGCGCACCTTCGGGGCTGGTGTAACGTAAATTATGTATTTATATAACTGTTTTTAAAAAAGCCATTGGTTCATTTTCTATGCTGACACTTCTGGGGGAGGAGCCCTAGAACCCTGTATCACCTATTTCATTAATATATTTTTTTCTCTAAATAGTAGGCCTATTAAAATATTTTGATGTCTGACCGATTTTGTGGGCCGCCTGGGCCAAAAATGCCAGGGCCGATTTTTAGTCCCAGTCCAGCCCTGCCTGCAGCGTCACATCTTGTGTAACAGCAGCGCTACAAACTGGCCTCACTGTGGCTGCTGACTCACCTGAATATGGTTCAGGTAGCTGTGTATGCGAGAGACAGGTGCCAACAGCAAGGAGAGCAGTTTCATTTCCTCTCTCTCCATCTGGCCGCTCTGTTGAATGCAGACAGAGAATATGTATCAGTATGTGTAGTTTCTCAAGCATATTATGACTGAATAATGTTGCTACATCACTTAAAAGAAGCTACCTGTGTTTTGTGACTTTTCTCAGGATGGTTTAGTCTGTTGAACTCCAGTGAGAGGAATGACGCCAGGGTTGTCGTGTATCCAAGGTACATATCCGAAAAGGCTGTCTGGACAACCCAAATCAGAGCAATCGTGAGTTCCTTTGGTGCTCAGTGTAATCCGCTGAAATCATAACCCCACCCCCCAAAAAAGCATTAACTCACGTCGTTTTGGCCAATAAGCTGCACCAGGATGTCTCCAACTAGAGATTTCCAGTGTTCAGCAGATAATCGCTCCTGCAGGGTGTTTCTGAAGAGCAGATGTCGCTGTAACAGCTGCTCCACAAACTTCAGGTATGTCTGACTGGATCACAACACAGAAATGAAGGATCACATATCGTGTTTTTTAACTTTTTAAATCCAAAGCAAAGCAGAAAAAGTTCAGGTTTTTTTCATCTAACTTGGGCACATTTTGTGTTTGTTCAGGCTAACATTGCAAAAAGAAGAGATGATTTAATTTCAGTTTTTGTATCTGTGTTGTTGTAGAATATAATTGTGTCTTGACATTACAAGGTTTTTAAGGCAGGAAAAGACCCGAGCTGTTTATTTCCTCTGTAGCTACAGTTTCCTAAGTTACATAAAGTCTTTAGCACTCACTATGGCTCCACAGTCATCTGGTGAGCTGGTGGTGTCTTGTATTTATCATACAGCTGGTTTAAGGTTGACACATACTCCCACTCAGAATGCAGAAGTTGCATCGCCACTTGATGTCGTGCATCTGTACAAAAAAAAGAAAATACAAATTTAGCTACACATGTATTCTTTTTATCAAATAATATAGCAACTTTGGAGGCGCTACTAAGTTTGTAAGTGATGATGAAGTTTAACCCTCAATTTGAACATCTAAATATAACAAACACAAATCAATGACCAACATGTACTGCTCAATAGTGGTGGAAGAAGTACACAGATCTTTACTTAAATAAAAGTAACAATACCACAGTGTAAATGTACCCTGATACAAGTAGAACTCAGGCATTAAGACACAAAATATACCTAAAGTATCTAAAGTAGAAGTACTCATTATGCAGAATGTCCCATTTCAGAATAATTTATATTTTTATCACTGAATAATAATTAGTGATGCAATCATGTGTAAGCATAGGTGTCATTTGCACTGGGGACGCAGGGGACATGTCCCCACCAATTTTTGTCCCCATCACTTTTTAAAAGCATTTGTTAAAAATGTTCTGAAAAATAGCTTGCAACAAGAAATATTAAATAACAAATGTAAGTGCTATGAGACATGCAATGCAATGTAAATATAGAAAAAAACAGATCTGCATTGTCCCCAAAAAAATTCTTAAGCTAAAAAAAAAAATTATATTTGCATTATACTTTTATATTCTGAATTGTCACCTGCCACCTGAATTTTGTGTTTCCCTTTATATATCCACCATAAGTTGGTGCAGGAAATGTCTCCAGAATGCAGAAAATTAAGTATTTAATACTCAAAGTCTCCCAAATCCCTCAAACATTTTATCAATGAATATTTTAAATAGTATTAAAATATCTACTTGTCTTGTTCTTGTGACCCCAGTATTCTGCATTGTCCCGTATCATGAGTGTTTTGTCACAACTCTAATCTGAGTCCTTAAATGTCATCTCTTTTCAACATAAAGTGATGTCCTTGTGTGTAAGCATCACTAATGTTGCGGCTGGTAAAGGTGAGACTAATTTAAAGTACTTTATACACTGCTGGGTACCTCAAAATTGTACCTAAGTACAGTACTTGAGTAAATGTACTTAGTTACATTCCACCACTACTGCAAATACTTTTGAAGAAATATCAACAACCCTCCCACCCACACCCCCACCCCCTACTGCCCTGACTTTTTAAAACATTTTACTGTTTTAAAGTTTTAAAATATTTAACTTTTTTTAAAAGCCAAATGAAAATATTGCACAGCTGAAAATATCTTCCTGACATTAGACAGACAAACAGTTTTGCCCATTGTTGGTTGAAATATCATTGTGATACAGCAATCAGCTATACAGACTGGCAAAAAAAAAAAAAACTCCTCACCTGTGCCTTCACTCAGTCCTGCTTTGAGGCCCTGCAGGAAACAGTGGAGGAGCAGCTTTCCTCTGGATGGACAGGCGGGTGGCTCAGACGAACAGTCACACTGCCTCCGTTCACCGGCCGGTTCTGCTGGATCGCTGCTGCAGTGGACATATGGCAAAATTGTCTCTCTGCAGGTTTAACCAGCAGTTATTATTACCGCCCGCTGACTAGGTGTGAACACCTTTTTATGAATAATCGTTTGCTGTTTACCACTGAAATGATGATGAATTAATATGAACACATATTAGATGATACGTGTGGATTTCCTGCAAACAAACAAACGCATAATTAAGAAGACCTGCATGTTCTATTCTGCTTTTTTACCTTGTACCGTGGGGTCAAATTTGGCCGAATTTTGCCACATTTACAGCACAAAGTAAAGCGTTATACTGGCCCCTAAGAACAAATACTGAATGTACTTCTGCATTTATTCAATTTCCCTATTTTCCCCAATATCTGTGCTATCGCTCTTGTTTATATTTTGGTATTTACAGTATTTTTTTAATTTCATGAGCAAATTCCCTCCATGTGTGAACTTTATTTCTTGTATGTGTTTTGTCCATTGAGGCCATGGTAGCAGGGGGCCAAAGCTGCAGGCAGATGAAGGAATGAGTATAAAAGTGAAACTTTCATATATTCTAGATTCATTACACATAAAGTGAAATATTTCAGGACATTTTTTTTTGTTTTAACCTTGAGGATTACGGCTTACAGCTCATGGAAATCAAAAATCCATATCTCAAAATATTTGAATGAAGAATGTATAATATATAATACCAAAGTATCAACCTGAGAAGAGCCTTTAAGACTTCTGACACTCATTGACCCCCTCCACAAGGAGGGTAAGCCACAGAAGGTTATTGCTGAAAGGGCTGGCTGTTCACAGAGTGCTGTATCAAAGCATATTCATGGAAAGTTGACTGGAAGGGTAAAGTGTGGTAGGAAAAGGTGCACAAGCAACAGGGATGGCCGCAGCCTTGAGAGGACTGTCAAGAAAAGACGGTTCAAGAACTTGGTCGAGCTTCCCAAGGAGTGGACTGAGGCCGGAGTCAGAGCATCAAGAGCCACCAGGCACAGACATGCCCAGGAAATGAGCTACAAGTGTCATGTTGCTAGTATCAAGCCACTCCTGAACCAGAGACAGCGTCAGAAGGGTCTTACCTGGGCTATGGACAAAAAGAACTAGAAAAACTCTTTTCTAATGAAAGTAAATTCTGCATTTCATTTGGAAATCAAGTTCCCAGAGTCTGTAGGATGAGTGGAGAGGCACAGAATCCAAGTTGTTTGAAGTTCAGTGGAGTTTCCACAGTCTGTGATGGTTGGGGGTGCCATGTCATCTGCTGGTGTTGATCCACTGTGTTTTTTCAAGTCCAGAGTCAAAGCAGCATCTACTAGGAGATTTTAGAGCCCTTCATGCTGACAAACTTTATGGAGAGGCTGATTTCCTTTTCCAGCAGGACTTGGCACCTGCCCACAGTGCCAAAACCACTAAGAACTGGTTTGCTGACCATGGTATTACTGTGCTTGATTGGCCAGCCAACTCACCTGACCAGAACCCCATCGAGAATCTATGGAGTATTGTCAAGAGGAAAATAAGAGACACCAGACAAACAGTACAGACAAGCTGTAGGTCGCAATCAAAGCAACCTGGGCCTCCATAACACCTCAGCAGTAGGACAGGCTGATTGTCTCCATGTCACGCCGCATTGATGAAGTAATTTGTGCAAAAGGAGCCCCGACCAAGTACGGAGTGCATAAATGAACCTTGTTCAGAGCTTTTCAACCTTTCAGAAGGTCGGCATTTCTGTATTATACATTCTTTATTCTAATATTCTTATATTTTGAGATACGAAGTTTTGTTTTCCATGAGCTGTAAGCCGTAATCATTACACTTTATGTGTCTAGAAAATATGAAAGTTTCACTTTTTGACTTAAATTACTTAAAGATGAGGTTGAGGCTATGGTTTGTCAGAGGCCAGTCTCCTGAGCTGTGATTTAATTTGTTTGGATCTAATACTTTGTATTAATATCTGTACAGCTCTGTAGTTTATATCTGTGTAATTTCTTTCTTTTTTATACCTTTCTCTCTGTTTGGATGTGGAGCTCTTTCCATCCTGCTGAGGTCTATGTCGGTTACTGTACAGCTGCAAGATCTGACACCGCATCACTCCAAGTTCTTCCTGTAGTATGACAAAGACGCAGGACCAGAGTTTGGTAACTCATTTTATACTCTGTAACATCTGTTACACATCCTTGAGAGAATCCAGTCTAATTTGAGTGTTGAGTGTGTTTGTGTTACTGTTGTGGCTGTTGTTGGTTTTAAATGATTATGTGAGTATAACACATGTTGTAACAAAACTTAACATTTGATTTTTTCTTAATAATTAAAACTAATCAAAGTCTCACCTTCAGTGATTCGACCAGAGCCTCCAGACGAAGTGCTTTCTTCTGGCAGCTCCTCCTGTTCTCCTCCAGTTCCTCCCTCAGATACGTGTCTCCATGTTGGATCTGACTGAGCTCCAGCAGAGCGCTGGTAAACCCCGTCTTCAGCTCCGAGACCATGCATTGTAACTGATTCATTGACAAAGGACAGCAACAGCGTTGACTTTTACTATGAAGTTGAAGCTAATTAGAATGTCTAAACTGCATTTTTGATTCTGGGCATCAGAAAAGCTTTAAATTTAAAATACACTGTCTCTTTAACAAAATTAGACTGGCTGATGAGGGAAGTTGCAGCATACCTTGGAGATTTCGGTGACAAGCTCTGCCTCTTGAGGCTTCATGACCTGTGCAAAGAGACACACAAACAAGGCTGTTTGCAAACACTAAGTTATTAATGTGCACAGACCGTCACAAACTGCAGCCTGAAGGACCTTTTTATATTTCCAGCTGATAGTCTGTAAAGAGGGAAAAGTCCACCATGCAGAGAAAAGCATGTTCTCCTGTGTAATTCACTCTTATCTCTAAACATTGATCTGAAAGTGTTGCATTCACACAACAGGTACAAAGCAGGAAAGTCAAACTGTTTGTTTAACAACCTCTTCCTAACCAAATACACACCAAAATTAGAAGAAGCAAACAAAAACTGAATATCTGCATACAGTCTGATTTGAGTAGTTATGGTTTTAAGCATATGTGAATTCTGTCATACTTATCTATATATTAAAGTAAGTCCAAATGTAAGAATTAGAGTCACATAACCAGATTTAATGACCTCCCTGCATTTATTCCTGTTTGTTTGTGTTACCTGCTCAGAAGTTGCCCCTGCCAGCAGCCCCTCTGCTAAGGAAGTGGCAAGCCAGCCAAAGAGCTCAGCCCTGCAGGGGAAATGGCTGCAGGAGCCAAGATCCCTCCTTTTATGCCTGCTGACAGAAGGACAGGCACGGGTCAGCAAAAAGCTGAAAAATGGAATATGCAATTGCCTCTTGTTTTAAAACCCGACTAATACAGGATCTCCTTATTTTTTTAATCACTTTTCTGGGATTAAAATATGAAGAAATCACAATTTTATTGTTAGTTGTGAGACTTGCATGCTAGCTGCCTAAATGCATTTTATAATAGGCTACTTCCAAACATAATTTTAATATCAGTGGTGTCCAAATATCCAATCATCCATCAAATAACATGCCACAAACACTGATTGCTGAAGCAAAAGATACAAAAGACAGCCACCAGAAACTCACCTCAGTTAAAGATCGTCAATGTTGCTTCTCCAGACATCTGAAGAGATGCCGTGAATGTTAAACAAAAGACAAAACAAAATTCCCGGTGTTTCCTCTTCTGTGGAAAAACTTGGTTTCCGTCATTTGCAGTGTTTGGAGGCAGGTGTCTCGCGCTGCGATGTGCTCTGCTCTGTGCGGACAGCAGATGTCCCGCATGACGCTTACTGAGCAGCTCTGTGATTTACTGGGGAAGTCAGATTCAACATGAACGTTGCAAATACCCTAATGGAAGTATTGTTTTATGATACAGTTACTTACTGTGATTGAGCTATTGTTTCACATCTTCAGATAACACTTAAAATGTTGATGTCCATAAAGTCGTTTCTTAATATGGACGTGAAATTTTGTCAATGGAATTTCCTACAAAAAATTGATGTACTAATTTCTTAGGGAGTGAAATAGGAATAAGGCGTAAGAAAACAGACAAAGGGCGATTCTATTATTAGCCTATAGTAACATAAATGAAAACAAAATACGATATAAATGTGAATAATGACATTATAGACAATATAACAATAATAAATATTAATGAATTGTGCAAATAATTGGGAGAAATAAATCCAGAAATCCACTTATGTAACTCCGGCAGCCATATTATAGCCAACATCAATTAAATATTGGTAGGCCTAAAGGTATGAATAACAATATATATATAAATATATGTTAAAATATGCATACATAGGCTGCATTACGCTGTTGGGATGTATGAATTTACAACAAATTTTATTGTATGAATTTACAATAGGCTTTTGCTGATTGATAATTGATTCCACTAATTCAAACACATTGAATATCATTAAATAAACAGATTATATCGCCAAGATTTAGAAAACAGATCATTATTTCTTGTTGTCGCCGATTATATTCTTCACCCCGCCCGTGTGAATCAGTCCGGAACTTAAATCGAGCGCACACGCGCCCTGCTTTGTTTTTGTGAGGGGCGTGGTTAAGAGGCAGTACTTGAATCTGATTGGCTGCTGGGTTCAAGGAGTTTTCAAATCGATGCCGCAGCTGACGGAGCTGTCAAAACAGTCGACAGGAGGAGAGCGTGACCGGTGAGAATTCAGAAACACGACACAGCTATACCCTATTTTTATCCACATATCTGCATCTCTGTTACACTAACACATCTCTTTAAATCTTTTCTGATAAAGAATAGATAAATGTTTAATTTAAATTTTTGATCTGACAGATGCACAGCTAACGTTAGCTACTATCATCAGCAACACATTTCTCTCTCCGTGCACCATAACGTTACAAATTACGCTCGCAGTTCTGACATTAATGTTAATGCAATGTCAAAATAATAGGCTGTTTTCGTCGGAATCTTAATACTTTGTGAGTAGTGGAGAAAAAGCTTCCTACTAGCCAGACTGTAGCAGCACAGTTTACAGGATGGTATGTAGCCTAGCCACTTGCTCGCACGTGAGCTTCTTTAAAGGACCATACAATAATGTTCTTAGCGTATTTTACTCATCATAGTACAATATCAGTGGTGGAAAGTAACTGAGAACATTTACTCAGGTATTGTACTCGAGTATAATCTTGAGGTACTTTACTTTTGTGTTTTCATTTTCTGCCACTTTACTTTTACTTCATTACATTTGTTTGACTTTAGTTACTAGTTACTTTGCAGGTTGAGAAGAATAATGCAAAAAATAATCCTATAATTAATGATGATTCACAAGGTTCACAAGATAGCAGTTTAAAAACTAATCCCACCTTTACCAACTACCTTTTAGGCACTTTTGTACTTAAATTTTGAGGACTTGTAATTGTTACAGTATGTCTACACAGTGGCACTGCTACTTTAACTTAAGTAAACACAATATCACATGACATTAACACAAGACATTTGAGGAAGTCATCCTTGGCTATGGGAAACACTAACAACAGACATTTTATTACCATTTTCAGGCATTTTATAGAAGATAATCAATGCTGAAAATAATCATTAGTTGTAGCCCTACACTTTATATCACTGCCCATAACTTCCAAAGTATGCCATGGTTTTGGGAGGATATTGAGTTGGTTTACATTTGATCCAATTCAACACTGAATTTCTCTGTCCTTCCTACTGTCTCAACAGTCTGTTGAGCTGTTGCCATGAGGACAAGCGAGTTTGACTCTTCATCTGAAGAAGAGGAAGTTGGAGAAGAGCAGCTGACTCCCTTCCACATCTCCTGGTAAGATTCAGCAGGTTCCTTTCGTCTTGAGTTACCAAAAGTGTGTGTTTTCTGTCAGTATGATGTAGATAATGTTTATTCTGAAGAGCCAGTTTGTTTTTAATTGGTGACATGTAATACAAGCATGGCTGTTCAAGTATATGACATTTTGGTTGGCTTAAAGGTTACCTCTGTCCATAGTGGAGTGCTCACAGTTTCTTGGGATATGTGCACTACCAGGTAAAGTTGTAGTTTATTATTTTATTTATTTCTACAAGTCACTGATTTCACTTTATCATAAGGTTTTGTGTTACTGATCATAAAAAAAGAAATCATCCTTCATCTGACTTCAGGTTGCAAATTCAAAGATATCCGCAGGAGTCTGGAAAAAGATGTTGGTAAGTCGACCTTAATCCTTAGTGGTGCTCAAATAAAATAATCTGCAAGAAACCATGTTAACATTCACAAGTAGATTTTAGCTTTTATTAATTTTCATGAAATACCTCCTACCAATAGATTGAGGAAATGTAGTGAGAGAGATTAAAAGTTAATTCAGCACATCTTTCTGTAATTGACAACATCATGTAAATTGTCATTGTACAAGATGTTCCCCTGTTATTTGTCATTTTGTGAATTCCATATGACTTTCACAAGATCTAAATGTTTCTTGTTGAGCAAATCTATTCTTCTTTTCTTTCAAAGTGCATTAGATACAGAATCGTTTCACAGAAATTAATCTATGTCCAGCCATGAAGGAATGTCTTGCTGTTTGGTGAAAAACAAATAGTATTTTTTATAATGTGGCTTAGAGCTGCAACTAACAGTTATTTTCTCCCTTAAGTACTTAATGGTTTGGTGTATAAAATGGGGGGAAAAATACAATTTTTCACAATTTAATGTGCAATGTAATATCTGCAAGTCACTTGTTTTGTAACCTCAAAGGTATTTAGTTTGATGTCACATAAGACAAAGAAAGTCATCTGTCGTGGAAATTATATTCCCGGTGAGGGGCTGAGCAAATAATTGAGTTACAACAAACCGTTGTCTTTGAAGAATTTATTTAACAAAAGAGAATAAACAGAGAAGTACTACAACACAAATCAGCTGGACCAGAGGTTCTGTCTCCTAAGACAGTCACTAATGTCTGGCCCCCAGCAAAGGGCTGCATAATCATTTACACAGTCTAGGTTTCTATGTTTTGGCGAACAGAGATCCTCTCTCGGCCTTGAATGAACATTCCAGGAGAGGAGAGGAACAACAAGAGAGGGAAAGCACTAAAAACTCACAGCTCTGACCTAAACCCTAGTAAATGTGGACAGACTAACATAAGAAGTATAGGAGAGGAAAGGTTAAGGATAAAACACAATACATATTAATAATAATAATAGTAAAAGAACATACATAAAAGATTAAATGTTAGAGGACACAATTTTCTGCCATAACATCATCAAACATCATAACATCATATTGAAGAAGCTAAAACCAGAGACTGTTTTTCATTTCTGCTTGAAAATTGACACACAAAAACATATGCAAAAGTTAATAATTTTCTGTCAATTAATTGATTAATTGACCAATTGTTTCAGCTCGTGTGTGTATGTGTGTGTGTGTGTGTGTGTGTGCGCTAGTGTCAATAGTATTTCAGTCTGATTATCCGGTTTGTGTCATGATGCAAAGGCCAACGTAATGCTTCATCACTTTTATGTTGTTTGTGAAAACACATAGATGGCAGCTTCTTGTATGAAAGAATGAAAGTTTCTCATTCTCAATATGAGAACCAGAGCCAGTGCCATTTAACATATTGCACCCCTAAAATGGTCGTATTTTGGACCAGTCTGTCAAGAAAAAAGGGCTGTAACTTTCAAGAAATAAACTTCAACTGTCTTGGCTTCCTTTCAGAGGAGCTCCAGAACCAGGGGGTGCAAGAGGTGTTTGTTTTCCTCACCAGAGGAGAACTTAACAAGTACAGGGTCCCTTCATTGCTGGAGGTCTACCAGCAGCAAGGCTTCACAGTTCACCACATGCCCTTCCCAGATGGAGGCGCTCCTGAGCTGGAGCAGTGCTGCCAGATCCTTGAGGAGCTGCAGATCAGCCTCAAGAACAACAGAAGGACTGTGATCCAGTGAGTGTGTACTGATGATTATTGTGATTTTTGGGGAGCCTTTATTCTTAAAGTGAAAGGGACAGAAACTGCAGGATAAGAGAGAGCGGAAGATAAATTGGCAAATGTGAATTGGGTGACATGACACGAAGAGTCATGTCTTGTCATGTCACCCAATTCACTTTTCCCAATTTATCTTTCTCTTTGTTTTGGATGAAATAATGTAACAGAAAATGGCAGAAAGTGTGTTTAGTATTTTACCTGATTTGTCCAGAAACTCAACACAATACATAATGATAATACAAATAATAATAATACAAATGAGTACCACTGATTAACCTTATTTTCTTGGTTGCATTTTTTTGTGTCTCTTTTATTTATTTATTTATATATATATATATATATATATATATATATATATATATATATATATATAAAATCAAATAAATAGAAAATAGCAAATTGCAGTGTATATAACAAAAAAATCATTAAATAAATTTAAATAATAGACTTAACTCAAGCAGCTCTACATGAACAGAAATAAAAGTGAATAGAAAGAATCTGAAAGATCGTTTTAGTGGTGGACAAACTGGCATCCTTTGATCGGATTATACGGCAGCATATCTGCTGACATCATGACAAGAAAAAAATATTTTGAAAAGTTTTAATGATTGACAGCAGAGGTTTTCAAAGTGTGTGGCGGACGTTTATAATAACTTGAAAATTATCTGCTCAGTGTCTCATTAAAATGTGAAATGTTTTGTGTTTTAACAAGATCCTTTTCACCTTTTAACGAGAAACTGAGCACATTTCTTTCTCTCTGATAAATTCAGATCAAACATTTTTTATTCTGATTGATGATTATTATTGTTGTTGTTGTTATAATTAGAGTAAAATGCTCCATATAAACACAGATACCGAGAGCAGCCTCAACAGACTAGAGCAGTAAAAGGAAGTTTGCTGGTTCAAGTGTCACTCTGTAAAACCAGGATAATAAATTCTATTTAGAGACTCTTGAATCCCCAAGTGAGCTGATAAAGCTGCTCACAGGCAACAGGGAGAAAGTGGCTGTAATGGACTCGCCTAATGTATGAGTGAGTTCAAATGTGTAAATGTGAAAAGCCTGCAAATAGATGTTCCCAGGTTGAGTAAAGCTCGATGCTACCATGCTTTCTGCGACAGATTTAGCTTTTGTATTTTTGAATTTGAAGTATTTTTAAACCTTTTGAAGTGCCAGACAGCCCTAGAGAGGCAGTGTACATCTCACCACAAAGACATCTATTCCTGCATCAACACCTTGGGACACCTCTCATTACACAACTGAACAATTTGCTTTGAGCTTTCAGCATCTGATGGGCTTCTGTGCTTTTTTGTCCTCACCCTTTAGCTGTTACGGAGGTCTGGGACGCTCTGGATTAAGTAAGAATATTTTACTTTTTCTTTGAAAGTTGCTCTTTGCTCCGCCTGTCATATTATTTATCATGTTAACCTGAGATCAGTGTGTTTTTCTTTGATGATATTTGGTTTTCTAAATATGTAATTTAATGTTGAAACGTTTGACTTTTTTAGATAATATTAAATCCTCTCTGATCATTTTGTTTCATTGCTCTGATTGCATGACTGTTTTCTGCTCTTCAGTCGCTGCCTGTCTGCTGCTTCAGCTCTCCATATCCATGACGGCAAACAAAGCTATCGAAATCCTCAGGGAGCACAGAGGAGGAGGAGCGATCCAAACTGTGAAGGTGAGAGGTGACTTTTCTCCCCCTCAGAATCTGTTGTATTTAAAGCAACGTTGCTGAAGATTTGGTGTTTTTTTGTGATATAGTGTCCCTACAGTCCCTACAATTAATAATGATCAAAAAACTTTGTTAACACAGCCAAACATTAAGCAAGTGTGACAACACAAGACACAGCAATATTACTTAATAATCCAACAGAAAGAAGGCCAGCTCGGCGTCTGTCTTGCAGCCTCTTATTTCTGATGGTATAACGTTTAATAAAGAAATGTGATAGTTCAATCAACTTCTAAACAGTTGGGCATCACATTGAGTCCATACTGAAATGGCTGCCTTTTAATGTAAGAATGTAAAATAAATAAAACTCTTGAAATTAGGGCTTGGCGATAAAATTATTACAATAATCATATATCATAATAGTTTACTTAATGTTACCTATGCATTTTTTTTTTTTTTAAATGCTGTTTGTCATGTTATGACTATAAAGAATAGTTTAAAACACAATTAACCATCTGTTTTTTTTCAGCTTTTACTCAGGAGCAAAAATCGTGTTTGACTGCTGCTCGTTTCCATGAATTATTGCTTTGCTCTTGTAATATTTCATTAACAAACATGTTAACTAACAGATTCATTTTTTTTCTGTAGCAATACAACTTCCTCCATGAGTTTCGGGAAAGGTACACAGCCTACCAAGAAAGCAGAGAAGTTCCCACAGAGCGCTCGGTGTCTCGGTGATCACTGCTCTTCTCTTCAAATCATCGATCTCTCATTTGTCAGCGATTCTTTCCTGATTATGTGTGATATAATTGTATTCTCTTAGGATTGCACTTTAACAGAATACTCTAATATATTGCATTTTCACTTTCATTAAAATGAAATTAAAGTCTTGATGAGGAAATCCTGCCGGATTTTACTTGTAAGCTTAAAATATGTTGTTTGCATTTATATCACATTTAAGATAATGGAGATTTTTGTTCCTCTCCTGTTGTAGCTATACTCTATTTTTAATTTCTCTAAATCTGTAACACTGCAAACCAGTAATTTCTCCATTATTTCTAAAATATACCGTATTTTACATACTGTCGCATGCTTTGTACAGGTCTGCATTTTGGTTACTTAATTCCTCATGGTTGATGCAAAAAAAAAAAAAAAGAAAATCAAAGGTGTAATCCCCGAGTCTGCGATCACATCCATTGATGACCACACATACTTGTGTCCTTATGCAACACATTGCTTGCTTGCTTGCTTAATGTAAGTCACTGTGGACCTGTATGTAGGGTTTATATTGGCCTTGAAAATACTTTTTGTGGTTGAAATAAGGTATTTTTAGAAAAGGAATATGCCTCATCTGTTCTTTGTCTTAGCGCTGTCATCTCACTATGGGACACTGGGACATCTAACTCATGCTACCCAAAGAACGGGGTCACACCAGTAACCTAAAGTTCATCCTGAGAAAACTGATATTTGTGTTAAGTTGTGTTATAACAGCTTCTCATCAGGAATTCCTACCAAGATCATATAGTAAAGATAAGTCTAATTTTGACCAAAGTCTTGATTTCATTTAAAACATAAGGACTTAATTTAAACAAAGTCCTCTTGAATTTGATGTTCAGGTCAGTAAAAAAGGGTGGGTTCATCTCAATGCTCTTTGTTTCTTATGTTTAGGTTAAAAAGACTAAGAGACTGGAGCCATGATAGCAGCTCTGTGAGGCTACTTACACACAGTGGTGCTTTGGCCTAAATGCTAAAAGTATGCTAACAAGCAAGTGGTAAGAAAATATAATTTTCCAAGTTCACCATTAGTTTGATGTGTTAGCATGCTAACATTTGCTAATTGGCACTAAACTAAAAGTACAGCTGAGGCTGATGGGAATATCATTTGTTTTGGACAAAGCGAAATTTGGATCTGATGATGAATTAATCCTGTAGGGACAATGAATCTATACCACGTTTGACAGCAATATATTCCAAGTTGTAGAGATATCAACCTCATGGTGGGGCTACAGGAAAAGTTAGATCATCAAAGTCATTCAGTTACACCTTCTGGGAACCATGAATGTCTCTACCATATTTCATAGCAATCCATCCAATCATTACCCAACTATTTCAGTCTGGACTAAAGTTGTGGACTGACAGTCCTGCTGGCATGGCTAATTTGTACTTCTGCCTGCTCGTGTACTCATTTCATTTAAAGGTGTTTAATTAAAACAACATTCCAGTCCATAATAACAGAGTGGGATAGTTTTATTGAGATTCAAATAAACTCAAGTTGTCATTTCCTGGACGTAATACGATGGGATCACATAAAAATGCAATTTTATCTTAACAAATGATCACCCTTTCCCTGACAGATTTACATATGTGAAAATGGCAATAAATACTCTAGTATTTATGAAAACATCTGTCTAATGGCCTCAACTCTAAAAGAAATCACACTCCAGATTTGATTCTGGAAATGACCAGACACTGCGAGGAGTGCTTGATATCCTGGAGACAAAGTAAAATTAAAAACATTTAATGAATAAATAACGCTGTGGAATATTTTCTGTTGAAATGAACAATGACAAAAACAGTTTTGAAAAAAAAGGTACATTCAACAGCATGGCACATCAGCGCTCTCCTACCAAAGCTCAAATGCAGAAAGCAGAGACTAACAAAGTATTGTTGCTTCCTAATGCTGAATATATTATTGTACTGTTGAGTCTACCTTTTTATTTATCGATAGCTGCAAGGGCAACTCTACAGAAATACAGGTCAAATACACATTGCGGTCTACTCTGGATTCACACTTAAGAAAACAAATATTGCCATTGATTTCAACAGGGACTACAAGATTTAAATGCGATGATAAATAGATCTGAAGTATGGAAACAATACATCAGATTGTTTAAACTGATGCAAAAACCAGACTATGATTGTCCCTGTGCAACACGTTTCACTAAGTGATAATAACCCATGCACTTCAGCCCTATCTGTACATAACTTCTCTTAAAAAGTATTCAATTTTAAGACCATTTGTATCTATGGGCAAGAACAGAAGTCTAGTTTACACTTTGCTGTTTGTTTTAGTGACGATAACGAATCACGTGGCAGGTATAAATTAGCTTTTAAAGCCCAGAATCTAATTCACAGAAAAAGCTAATGCAGTTCAGCACACAGCTCAAGATTCTCATAGATTTTGCACACCTGAAAATGGCTACCTAATGTGTAAACACTCAAAAGTTGGGAACCAATATGAAAAAAAGAAAACCTTTATTTAAATCCCAAGCATCAAAATCATCACACCATTAAAAATAAAAAGGAAAAAAACTTGTCCATTCAGGTTTGTCCTTATTTCCCATAAAACTTTAACTATAGTGCTATGAGAGGAATGCTCCGACCGAGCAATTCTCTTAAAACGGGCTAAATGTTTCCAAAATGACACTCTGCGCGGCATGTGTGTGTGGTGTTAGGGTCGAGTTTGTCCCCTTGAAATGGCGTCTTGTGTTGCTGAACGGTGGTCTCCAGCAGGTCCAGCGTTCCAGCACTAAGATCATAGTGTCTGGTCATCTACTGTACATGCAGGTCCTTTTCCTTCATTGTCTGGTTTAAGAGCTCACCAGAACATAAATCATCCTGTTAGAAATAAAAAGAGAAAGTGGACAAGTTAAATACTTTAAAATGTTTTGCAAATATCACAGCTCACTGTGATGGATTTTACAGGGTTTTACATCTTTTGTTTAAGAGGTAATTATGACCTTAAATTCAGCTACAGTTAAAAGTCCAGTGTGTAATATTTAGGAAGATCTGTTGACAGAAATGCAAGATCCACAACTATGTTTTCAGTGGTGTATAAAATCCCCTACATAATAATTCATTATGTTTTTATTACCTTAGAATGAGCCATTTCTATCTACATACACCGCGGGTCCCCTTACATGGACGTCGTCATGTTGCACAGCCATGTTTCTACAGTAGCCCAAATGGACAAACTTCTCTACAGAGTGCATTCTGTCACCAAGTTGAAAACGTATGAGGAGGACAGTAGTAGTAGCAGTAATAGTAGTCGTCTGGTTTATTAGAAGTAAGAAGAGACATGAAATTTCGACACATAGGGACCACACGTATCATTTAGCACAAGAGCTAACAGTGTCTCGGCCAATGTAGCTTCTCCTAGGCGCTTGGAAAGGGTGGGGGAGCGGTGGCTGAGCCGTTGGTTGCAATTCGCAACCCTCATCACTAGATGCCACTAAAACCTAAACAAAACCTTTAAGCAAACTTTTCAGAATTTTAGGAAATTTTATTCGCTTTCTTGCCAAGAGTTAGATGAGAAGATTGATCCCTCTTATGTGTGTTAAATATGAAGCTATAGCCAGCAGCTGGTTAGCTTAGCTTAGCGTAAACATTTACTCATTTGGCAAACGTTTTTATCCAAAGCGACTTACATTTGAGAAACAACATACAAGCATCAAATACAGCACGAGATCTACAACTGACAATATATACTAGTAAGAGCAGCAATAAATACAAGTAAGAGCTAATGGAACATATTGCATCAATGGGGTAAATACCGAGGGAAAGAAGTGAGAGTTAACAAAAAAGTGCAATCAATACAAGATAATTGTAAGGGTATATATAGGGGGAAAGAAGAGCACAGGAAGTGCATGTTAGAGGTTAGGAGTTCGAGGTGTTATGAGAGGAAGTGTTTTCGGAAGAGATGAGTTTTCAAGAGCTTCTTGAAGTTAGAGATGGACGCCCATGCTCTGATGGCTTGTGATAGCTCGTTCCACCATCTGTTAAACACTGGAAACAGCTAGCCCTGCTTTTTCAAAAGGTTAGAAATCCACCTACTAGCACTTGTAAAGCTCACATATTTTATCTTGTTTGTTCAATCCATACAAAAACCTTTAATGTAAAATTGACAGTTCACCATTTTATACAGATCAGTCAGTCTCGGACTATTTCTTGGCCAGAGCAGTAGCTAGAGCGCTCCATGGAGCTACTGATCCCAATCAAGAAACAACATATAATCCCCCCTAAAACCACAAATTGACGTTTTACACTTTTTAAAATACAGATTAAACAAATAAGAGATCCATTGTTAATTAGTGATCTTTAGCTGTGCTAGCAGGCAGATTTTGTCACCTTTGGTATTGATCCTCTCATCTAAGTCTCGGCAAGAAGGGGATAAGCGGATTTCCCGAAATTTTGAACTGTATGAGATTTGAGTTCGCACAGGATAAGTATTATCAGGGAACTTACCGTCTTTACTTTAAATTAGAATACTTAATTTGCACTAGACTTTATAGATTTACACATCTTCCCCATCATTACAAACTGGACATCCCCAGATTATACATAAAACAAACGCTTACAAAAAACAAACAAAGCAGAAAAATTATTTTGTACCCGTAGAGATAGTAGAAGAATGACAGGAGGTAGAAAGCCAGTTTGCACCAGCCTTCTTTTTGACAGAACGCCAGGATGTCAGCATTCATGATGGTCGTTGGGTCGTACAGTCCTGGACAGCTCATCACTGGTCTGCTCATATACCTGCATCGCCGCAAATAAAGTGGTGTGTTAAATCAGATTATGCTTCCCTTCGTGCAGGTGTTTGTTGTGAAAATCGAGAGCCTCAGGTACTTCAGCCTTTTATTGATAGACTTAACACTATAGTGAATAAATCCTTTACATCAGATACCCACCTCCAGACGTGATAAGCCAGTAGTGGTAAGTTGAGACAGAGGGTGAGCCACTCGGCCGCACAGAAGAACATCACGCAGAAGAAGAAATGGATGAGATACTCTGGGAGCACCAGCTGAAAAGAGCAACGTTTGAAGAAAATTTCAGAATCCACATACAGTTACAATACAGTCCAACAGCCTTGTTCTTCAAGCCTGATGCTGATACACTGTCAGTAATATTTAGCAAATTCTAAAGCTGTCCACAAAAAGTCGTTAATGACCAAGTGTGGTATTGAATAAAGTTGTATTAAATAAATGTGACTTTTGGGACGTGAAAGGACACTGGTCATGGACATTACACCATGAAGTTACAGAGCCTCAAAGGCCTTTTTTAAAATGGAGAAATGTGAGCTATTTAAAGAGCCAGACATAAAAAACAAAAAATTGCAGTCGGCTCCACAGCGAGTCAACGACGGGAGTGAAATACAAATGAGCTCAAATGAGATGCTAATTTGAACAGAGCAATTATATACACACTTTCCTCAAATTCTGTGCAGTTGAAACCTACTGTGTCACAATATCAATGTGATGCTACATTACTTTACATCACTACTATCCAGGAAGCTATTGTGCTGTAGGTATAATACATGAACAGTGCTTTGTCATGCACTGATCTGACAACGTGGAACACAATAAACAGGGTGAAAAATTAAGACCTGCCACCTGCAAACTGGCTAAAAAAAAAAAAAACATCACCAAACTGAGGGGGGTAAAAAAAAGACCTAACTTGGCCTATAAACAAAACTCCCACAGAGAGATTTATGCATTACCCTCAGATGTCCTCTGTCTAATGTGGCAAAACCAAGAGCAAGGCAAAACTTGTGACTGTTTTTAGCCAAATCATCTATCACAGTTTTAGCCTTAGCCACTGACTAATAATCATGGAAAATCATGTGAGTTTTTGGTAGAGTTTAAAAATCTACTACAGGCTGTTGCAAGTGAATAGAAATTTCCCACCCTGGTTACATCATGCATTATTGAGTCTGAGGACAAGTAGAGGGAACCGATCAACAGCTTGCTCTGGAGTGTTATTGCACATCTCAACATCAACATGTTCTGCAGTGAGGGCAAATCTACAGATCATCCCACTTCCTGACAAATGGACCATGCTGTGAACACTAGCAGTGTTGATGCATCAGGCTGTCTCAGGTTGACGGAGTTCGAACTGGAGCGGGGTTCAGGGGGGCAGATGGAGGCACCACATGGAAGCCATGCATTCAAAAAGAGCAGAGGGAGGGGGCAACAACAGCCCACAGATGGAAAGGTGAGGGGCGTGTAGGATGAGGAAAGCACAGGGAGGGGGGGCTGTAATGTGTTGAAATCCTGCACTGTGCTGCCAAATCCAAAACAACTGATCACAGCACAAAATGTGCCAACAGAGCTGAGCATACCACACGCAAAAAGACTGGCCATGGTCAAAACTGCAGATAGTACTGTGGAGTGCATCATGGATTAGAGACAAGAGGAATCTGTGCTTTTAGCTTAAATAACTCCTCCTACTACTGAAATCACTAACCAATCAGTGGTCCTAAATATCGCTGAGCTGAGAAGTGTTGGGATTCTGCAGCCATCTGTTGTGAACCACAGGTGATGTAGGTTAGAGCCAACACTGAGCTCATATACAGTAGTTCTGCTAATTGCTGAAGCAAACTGCAGCCTCCACTGCATAGACAAGTGAAATGATTATGTGATGTGCAATAATAAAAACTTCCATTTGAAGCTTGAAACATTAATTTAACACCAATAAAACATCGCCCTATATATACACACAGCTCAAAGTATCCACTGTTCAAAAAGCTTTGCTAGAAAATCCTAAATGATATGATCTGTATTATGAATAGTGTTATGTAAAAGCTTTGTCTGGACTGTGTATCAGCCTGGTGTCATGTTATCGCTGTCTAAAACTTTAGACAAGTTACCCAACTGTCTGTCTATACTAGGAATTTTCCGTACCGTAACTATAACACTATTAGCAAACAAAGGGTAGGTTGTAATAAAAATCATGCATGTTTTGAGCATTTGCAAGTCTTTTCAGTTAACAGCTACACTTATCTATAATCAATAACACTGCATATTTAATCCCAGAGAATATTATATAAAACACACAGATTATAAACAGTGTAATTGGTTAGATGAGGACTCTACGACAGGAAGCACAATCCATTATTTCAGTTAATGCTCATGCCCTTAAAGTTGCACTTTTAAAGTCGCACTTTTAAAGTCTTGAATAGAAAAAAAAGATATTTAAAAAAAAATTCTTAACAAATGCTCACAAAATAAAAAAAATTATTTCTTTTTCCAAGGTAGTCTACTACATGAAAGTAAAAACCCTGAGACACAGGTGGCATGTTGTCTAATCCCGAACTGAACTGTGGCTTTAACTCTGAGATTAGTTAACTGAAAAGACATTTGCAAACACTTCTCCGTGCAAAATGACAAGACTGCAGACTGAGTTGAACTGAGCGGGCATTAAAGATTGGTACAAACCTTTATTGCAATTTTGACTCTTTTAATCTTTTTGACCTTTTCAACTGTCTTTTTGCCGTTAACAAAGTGTAAAAAAAAAACAAAGAAAAAAAAAGCAGATTAGGATAAACAAAACAAACAAAAAGGCGTTAGAGTTTGACAGCTGACAAGATCACTGAATTCATAACAGGCAGGTTATTTAGCAAAACAGTGCAGAGAAATGATTGAAAAAGACAGATAGGCGGATAAAGTTACACTAAAATAAATGAAAAACCTTTCAACAGAGCATATCTGCATGCAGTCAAAGAGGCAAAGGAAGGTGTGTCAGGTGCGGTAGTGTCACTTACCGGATTTAAAGTGTTACACTGATCTATAGGATTCTTGTAATCAGTCTTCAGCTCATCAAATGCTATTATCTGGAGGGACAAGACAGTCACAATGTAACAATGAACAGAGAGCAGCTCGGTATATAAGGACATTTTATGAACGAAAATACAATGCAATTAGGCATTGGACGGCTTTGAATTTGGTCAGTAAGATAGAAGACTTACAGTATTCTGTATGTGTTATTTCCCTCAATAGCAATATAACAAATGTTTTGTAAATGTTCAATAAATGTTTGATTTAATTCAATTTCACAAACAAATTAGTACCTAGTTGTTCAATTAAGATATTTATTTTGTTGAGAAAAATTATCCATATTGAATGATATAATTTTTTATGGTGCAGCCCTATTTGAAACTTTCTTTAAATGTACAGTAACATTATGTGCAATATTTCAAACAAGCAACACTTTTCCAGTATAATACTCCCTTTCAGGGGACTTTTCATAGTCGACTGAGCCGTCTTTTTTCTATTGAATCATTTCTTCAACAAAATCTCAGAAATATGAACAATAATAATGATTATGTTTCCAGAGCTTAATATGTCTTCAAATTGTATGTTTTTACAGCAGCCCAACATCCACCTGTTTACAAAATGATATTAAACAGAAAAGAAGCAAATTCTTACATTTGGGAAGCTGAAACCTTAAAAGAATGATTTTAATAAAACTAAAAAAATAAAAAAAACTAAATTGTTAGATAATTTCTGAATTGACACATCGATCAATCAGCTAACGTTTCAGCATCACTGTCAAAGCAATGTTGTAGTAACGTTACATTTTGTCCAAGTTTCCTGTTGTTCACCCTGAAACTTTTACATTAAAACAACGTAATAACATGACAAGTGTATGTTCAGTTTTATTCCATGTCATTTTTATTTGCATTGATAAAGTCTCGTTAACTTTAACTAATTGCATCTATGGGATAACCATGTGTAACATCAATGATCTAACTTTCTTTATCACGGACACGTTATCTAAAGCTTACTGAAAAGTTTACAACATGCCCTGTTGACGTTTTGACAATAAAGCTAACTGTATTACATTGTTACACAACGACGCTCAGAAACATGTGACCGTTTGTTGTTCCAGGAGTAAAACTTAGCTAAGCCTGCTAACTAACTAGCTGGCTAGCAAATAACGTTACCGCAACACTAATCATACGACAAGCCTGACTAAACGTTCGCTATAGTCAGAATACGGTTGTTAAAAGGTGAACCATGTTACGGTATTACGATAATACAACGTATGAACAAAAGTATGCTCGTCTTGGTGTTTTCACTGCCAGCTAACTTTAGCTTCAAGCTAACGGCAGGATGTGTGCCATTCATTCTACAACGGACCCGTACTGCTGGCTTAGATAGGTTCTGGTCCAGACGCAGCCGAGACCCGATGTGAGTAACGTTACCGTACGTAATTCCCAAAAACTGTCCCGGTGTGAAGCTACAAAGCTGGCCTAGCGATAGCCCGGTTTTTGCCAGCCTTTCTTTCGTTCTTTCACCCACTTTTATCAGCGCTGCTGGTGTGGCAGGCCAGCAGTCTTACCTGAAGTTGTCTAAATGTGTTACTTACATGCCAGATAGCGAAGAAGATAAGCGCCGCCGTGAGCAGCAGAGCAAGCATGTAACAAAAGGCCGCGAATGTGAACGCCATTTTTTCTCCGGTTCTGCTTGTCGGTTCCTGGCTCGGTCAGCGGATGATGCAGGCAGCTTCGCAACCGATTTGAGATTTGGCAACGTGTCTTCTTCTTCAGTGCGCGTTCAGCTATCTGGGGGTCCTTATTGTGGCATTACTGCCATCTTCTGGAGATCTCCTTCAGTGTTTACAGTTACATGTACTGGCTTTTATCCAAAGCGACTTACATTTGAGGAACAACATATAGGCATCAATACAGTAAGAGATCTACAAGTGACAATAGATAGAAGACAAACAAGCAAGCAACACTTTTTTATAGTTCACTGAGCTGTCTTTTTTCTATTGAAACATTTCATCTAAAAAATATGCAAGTATTAATAATAACAATGTCCATTATATGTTTCCAGAGCTAAATATGTCTTCAAAATTGTATGTTTTGTCTGAAAAACAGTCCAGAATCCAACAAAACAGAATGCAGACAGTTCTCACATTTGAGACGCTGAAACCAAAGAATGCTTGGCATATTTAACAAAAAATCTAAATAGTTTAATAAATTCTGAATTGACTTATCGATTAATCAGCTAAATGTTTCAGCATCACTGTCAGAGCGATGTTGTAGTACAACATTTCCTGTTGTTTATCCCTGAAACTTTTACTGTTAAACACACATGACATCCAAGTGTATGTTCAGTTTTATTCCATTTCGTCATTTTTATTATTCCGAATGAGCCATTGGTAAAGTCTAGCTTACATTTTTTTAAACAACTAATTGTGCCATGGGCTAACAATGTGTAACGTTAAAGCTTAATGAAAAGTTAACAACATGCTCTGTTAATGTTGACATTTTGACAGTAAAACTAAAAGGTTACACAACAAAGCTCACGGAAACAGGTGACAGTTTGTTGTTCCAAGCAGCAATAAATTCTAGTAAGAGCTATTAGTGTGCACAGCATCAAGTGTTTCTGTTCTACTTACCTTAAATTCGTTATACTTTCAATAATTATTTTTCTTGTTATTATAGAATTTACTTTTCATTTTGAAGCTGTGTTTTGAAATAATACTAAAACATTATATAGTTTAACATACAAATTAAAAGCAGACTGTAAAGCTAAGCAAACTGTTACTGTCCATATACATGTGTACATGCATTAGCCACACAAATTTTACTTTATATATTATATATAATATTTATTTATTCTGAAGAAATTATGTTGCCATTGCTGTACTAGTGTTCAGTCTCTGAAGCATTCCACAGTTTTGATCCATGCTCTACTAAATATGATAAACACATCTGTAGAAACCAGAGGGGTAAACACCACTGTCATTTTATTTGGACAATAGGACAACAGACACCTTTATAAAGTATGGGAAAATACAAATATCTCAAGTTTCACTGATGCCATGAGGCAGCTGGTTATGGTACATGTCTCAGGTGTGTTTTTATTAAAAATGAAACAAAACAGAATAGTAGGCATTTGATCAGAGATGACACCAAGAGCTGAACAACACATTTGCATGTTAAGATAAAAGACTCAGGAGGCCAAATGTACAACAGGTTCACCACATAGATCCACAGACATAGCCAGATACATGGCTAAATATCAGTATAACGGGGAGATTGATTAGGGTACATGATCAATGGACAGCCTATTACAACCCATGTCCATAGCAGAGTTTTTCTTCAAAGTACTGTCAGTAGTAAGAACATTGCTGAGACCAGATGTATGAGAAGCCAGTATTGTCCCTTTTTTTGAAGCAGTCTAATCAAATTAACTTAATCATTTAAAATGTTCTGAAAAGAGTGCATGTGACAGAGCAGCACATTTTTGAATGTCATTAGGAAATTTCTGTCAGGTTTATGAAAACTGTTCAGACATACATTAAAGCATGCACTTGTTTTACAGTAGCTCTCCACATTTTACAGGTTTCAAAAGATATCAGCTAAATATATTCCCAACAAAAACACATGACATTGCACATGTTTTTAAAATCAAAGTCTGTTTCAGAGTGAAACAAACCATGTCTTTGATTTCAGATTGACTACATTTGCTTTGCTAAATTTACCTTGAGTTTTGTAGGTCATAGGGTGATAAAACTTCCTTTACCAATAAAGGACAGCGCACAACTTCAGCTCAAGTAAAAAGAAAACAGAAACCATTATAAACATGAGAATCACCTATGTTAGTTACGTTTCTCTGCAACAGCAGCGTAATACTGTCTAATATCAAGCTGACAGTGTAAATCTTAGCTTCGAACAGCAAAACAAGTGATTACAGTTATGCCCCATTGTTCCTGTTGGATTAAACCCTGTCCTGACATGTGGAATCATAAAATGATTAATGTCTGACATCAATAAATCATTTACATGAAATGGTGTGATTGTGCGTACATTTCTTTGAGTCAGGCCTCTAGAAAATAAAAACTGCTTTTGTTATATATTATAACCAAGATTATACTTAAATAGAAAAAAAAGATGAGGTCTCATGGACTTTACAGATCATAAAGTTAAAAAGAAAATAGTGTCTTAAAAAACATAATTCTCCAACAAAGCGTATCCATTCACTTTCTATTTTTCCCCTCACAAAACATATTTGTGTTATATTTCATTTTGGCCTCATGATAAAAAAACAACAACTAAACAGATGTAAATACAACAACAACAAAAAATTAAGACAAGTCATTGGTATGGTAGACTTAGCAGTATGACATCATACATAAGGTGGTCATTTCTTGCCTTGGGGCTTTAAATCAACCACAACCCTCCAATATTGGTTTCTAAAGTAGGATTTTCTCGATAAGAAATGACACTGACAAGTAAAAATGCAGAATTCATTTTCGCCTATTATTCTTTATTAGGGCCAGACCAATACACAGAGCTGATATTAAGCTTTAAGAATAAGAAATCCACTACTGATATAATGGAGGTTTCTCACTCACCACTCACATAAAACCAATCTGTAGCACCTGCAGTACATTTTTTGTAGCTGGTTTAAATGCTATTTTAGATGACCTTCAGCAGAAAACAAGGACAAACTGCCACTTTTGGGCAGGAAAAATAGCCAAATACATACAACAGAGTCCATAAATGTCCAGAAAGTGACATTTTATGTTGTTTTAACTCTGTATGGCGGCACATTGGAATTAAAGTGTGCTGAAAGCTAAAATCACTCACTTTACCTCAATCTGTGTTTCATTTCAGATCCAGCATGATAGAATACAGATCAACAGTGTAACTGTAAAAATACTTGTACTGTCGATATTAAGATAGATACTGGCATGAAATATGAGCTGCTGGGACACAAATATCATTATCAGCCTTCAAGCTATATTGGTCCAACCCTGTTCTGTATGGAAAATGTAAATTACTCAGACACTGTCCTTTACCAACCAAGTCTAAATATTAAGCACAACTGGCATTTGGAGAAGTCACAGCCATCATTCTCAAGGCTGTGACTACCACTAAGCAAACAAAGTGGCTTTACATCAGAATGAAGCACAACATTCATAAACACTAATAACAGCAATAGCTATAATGCACGATATTAGCTAACAATCTCCTTAAAAACACAGTGACCCACTTACACAGAGTAGCCCAGTAGATTAAAAAAAGGGCAGGTAATGCCCCCGCTGTGTGCATTGTTTTCAAGACTGTCATGGTCGCCAGAGACGGAGGTTTGTTGCAAGTAATGAATTGTTGAGTATGGAATGTTTCAGAGTGGAAATACTGTTTTCAGGAGTGTGATATTGTTGTAACACATATGCAGGTCAAAGGCAGAAATACAGCTTTACCAGTGAGTCACACTGTTTTTTCTCTAAACAGAGACGAAAAGATGTGATCTGACGATGGACTGAAGGGCAAATCTGCAGCGTGATAAGTACCACCCGAGGGCTTCTGCTAGCTTGTCCACATAGGAAGGTACAACACAGATATAAGTCCTAAGTGCCACTTTTCAAATAGCCTTAGTGTTTTTGTTATTTACAGTTTGTTACCTAAATTATAAATTTAAGTGACCTTAAATTAACAGTATAGGAGAGACTGACTGAAACTGACCTATATATTATTCTCTGAATTGTAGCTATGACTGTTCAGATGTTCTGGCAGTGTGTTTTCACAACAAAAGCTAATTACTGCTCTAAAGTATATGCTGCTTACATAACCCTACATACACCAGAAAAAAACAAATCTAAAAGTAAGAATCCCTCAAATTATTAAAAAATATTAAACATTAAAAAGGTGAAACTCAGGAGGTTCAGAGTTACAAAAAAAACAAAATGCTGAGGGTAAAACTATTTAAGGAAACCACTGTTACAACACCTTTAAAATCTCCTGACTGAACATGCTTAGGAATGGCAGATGAGTACTATCAATTTCTGTCCTCTTTAAGAGCTATGGTAGTGTTAATTCAATACAGACACATAACTGGCACATGGAGAGATTGTATAGGACACAAACAGAGACCTGCGTCAAATAGTATTTTCAGTTTTAGGCTGGGTGAGGTTAAATTAGTGCCACATGTATCGACAGTCACAGAAAAGTATACAAACTCCTGTGACTGTCTGAACCTTCTGGCACACTGGATTGTAATATGCCCTAAACTCTACCAAAGAGGCCTAAAACTAAGTACAGAAACACTACTTAAATCAGGTCTGGCACAAAGAGGAGGGAAACATTAACTGTGACGTGTTTTCCCGAAGAGATGACGCAAGTTGTGCAATCTGGATCCTCCTCACATACCAGACGACTGGATGAGACGACTTTAGCCGAAGAACCCAAGTTTTTCTCTAAGCCATTCCTCCGTTAGGTCCTCTGTGTTTCTGATCTCAAACACCTGGTAAAAAAAAGAAAAAAGGAGCAACAAAAGAGCCGGATTCAGAATTTTCTTTTAACACATTATAAAGGAAAAGTCTTAGGATGCAGTTAAGTGCAAAGCATTGTACCAGCTAATAATGCAATAGATGTTTGAATGCGTGAAAATCAGATGAATTAAATAACATCACTACATTAACTGCCACAATTAAATATAAAGACTAACAGTCTACAGCCGTGTTAGCTTATCTATCTGTAAGGCTATACTGAGCTAAATGCTAACGTGCACAATGACGATCCTAATGCTGTAAATCTTAGTTTAGCGTTTTAACATGACAACATATGCTAATTAGTACAGCGTAATGGGAATGTTATTAGTTTTGCAGCTAACTGCTGACAGACGAAATTACTGGACAAATAAAAATTTTGACCTGAGGATGGTGCAAGATGAACAGTTAAGTTGACATCAAAGTGATAATAATTTATCCTGAGAGGAAAACGAACGTCTGTACCAGATGTCAACTTTATTTTTCTACTTTATTATCTCTTTTGCATCAATGTCAGATGCAACTCACAGATGGCTCACTAACCTTGGACAGTTGCACGGTATGCACCAGTTTGTTTTTGCTTCCTGCGTACATCATCTGCTGCTCTGGTCTGCAACCTGCCGAACACAAATACGCCAAAATGAACAAAAATGTCCTTGATGATAGAACGGCGCAGGGAACGATTTGCGGCATTCATTCAAAAGTAACTCCGGAGGTGTTCTTACCCACTGGACTGGAGAAAATGAAGCACAGAGGATAGGACACACGTCCATCATCATGTTGGTATTTATAACTGTAGACGATAAATGTTCCCGGTGCTAAGGACAGTTCACAGATTACACTCATTGTAATAAAGCATGGTTGAGACAGAAAGCATACGAAACTAAAACAGGATTTTACTTTCTAATACCTTTAACAAAAGTTAACGCATATATATTTAAAATAAAATGATCTTTTTCAAGGGAAAGAACTTATAATTTAAAAACACAGGCCATGTTTCAGGCATATATTCAGAATGTATTACAACACCTAATCGTAAACTACAGTAACGTTAGACTGATGATATCCAACAGTTTAAATACTGTTAAAATAAGACAGGTCACTTATTCAAAAGGATATCTCGGCTGTCTCTCGGGCAGTTCATCCTTTAGATCATCAGGAGAAATGTCCTAATAAAAAAAAGACAGATAATGAACAGTTCAGTGAGGTGTTCCGTCTCTGTTGAAGTACTATGTCTTAAGTTGCACTTCATCTTAAAGCAATTATCCACTAAAATTAAAACAGCTGTAAGGCCAAAAACAAGTTTAACCACACAGAGTTCAACACAATCATCATCACTTCTATGTGTAAATTTAATTTCTAAAGAATCCTGTGTTGTACCTTTAATTTCAAGTTTAAAATGTGAAAAGTTGAATATGACCTTGTTCTGTATATAGTGCAGACACAAGAATGGAGCACATCATATTATAATGAAGCTAACTTACCTCGTGTTCCTCTTCAAGAATCACCAGCTGCTTGTCTTTGTCGATCTTCACTGAGGGGTTAAAAAAAGGAAACCATTAAGTCAACAGCTGTATGGCAACCATCATATTAGTTTAATAGTGGTAGTAGAAGCAGCAGTATGTTCAAAAGTAACATATCAAAAGAGTTTTGTATTAAAAAAAACAATACATTTTTGCTCATATTTCCTTTTAATAATGTACTTTAATAATGTGTGTGTGTGTGTGTGTGTGTGTGTGTGTGTATATGTGTGTGTGTGTGTGTGTGTATGCTTTTGACTCCATGCCACGCAAACACAATCCTAATCCAGAAACTGGTGCAACACTAAACTGCCACCACCTGCTGCGTTTGGAGGTAACCGTTACAGCTCTGTTCTCCAGATATATAGCTGTAGCTGGCTTACATTTCCCAGTCTAATATCATGTAACTTCTTCTGTTTTTCATTTCCTTTTCATTGAGCCTCCCCCTGTACTTCAGACTGCAAGAACACGGCAGAGTTGATTAGAGAAAATTTGAGGAAAGAAATAAAATATAAATTAATGAACTTTAAGAGTTTAAAGAGGCAGTGTGTCCACCATATGCATGGTTATCTCCAGTAACGTGTTGTTTTAAATGTAATTTATTTTACTAATTAATGAAATAAAAAAAAATACATTGGGTTATGTTGTAGATTTCAGAACGTGACGTGTTGTTTCATGGCTACAGTATAACAAGATATATATTTACTAGTCAGTAATGGTTTTAGATTACAGCTGCTGTAATTTAAAATGATATATAAGTCTTGAGAGCACAAGTACTGGCTGATGCCCAACATCTCAAAATGCCAGATATTTGCCCAGTTAATCGGTCTATCACTAGCAGGAAGCATTGTCAGCGTTAATGTCACATTCACCAATTCTGCAAACCGCCAAGGACAACAACAATAATTCACATTTGGATTCAAGATTTTAAAGAGGCAGTGTGTCCGTCTCCATTTTGTTCCACACAGCAGGAAGCAGTGTCAGCATTAATGGTAAATCCAACACCCAAATACTGACTTATGGTTTCCGTTTTACTAAAGTAAGCTTGTTTTTGAAAGGTGACCCAATTCTGAAAACTACCAAGGACAACAAGAATAATTCACTTGGTAACACAAAAATAAATACTAACAACAATGGCACACAGAATAATGAATTAATACTTCTACTTAGATTCCACTTGCACTTTGGACTCCTGACACCATCTACCCTATCATTGTTTGACCTGGAGCACATCATCAAAAAACACCTAAGAGAAGAAAGTGAATGCCATAAAATGTGTTGCCGATACTCACTAATGATGGCTGCGTTGTTGGTCTCCTTCCGGAAACGGAACTGCTTCAGCTTTTTAACCAGATCTTCATCCACATCACACACCACCAGTGATTCACTCTGATAATAACAGGAGAAACAAGCAAACACATAGATGTGGTCACTTAAATGACTTAAAGTTATAAACATGTTTTAGAAAGTATTGACACTGTACACAGATTAAACCACACGATTCTTGTGTATTATTTTGCACTTAAAGTATTAAAAGTAAAAGTACTTAATGCAAAAAATGTCCACTGTGCCTGTTATACTAGTATATAATATATCATGAGATTATTATTACTCACTCATTCATGTAAAAGCAGGATTTACTGTCGAAGTTGGTTGAGGTGGAGCTCGTTTTTAACTATTTTGTATTGGATTGCAACTAATGATTACTTTCATTATGAATTTATCTGCTGATTATTTTCTGCATTATTCAAATAACTGGTTTTTTTTTTAAATTCTATAAATTGTGAGAAATGCCGTCACAATTACCCAGAGCCCAAAGTGACACCTTCACAATGTTTGTTTTGTCTGACCAGCAGTCCAAACCTCAACATTATTAACACTACATTCAATTAAAAGCAGAAAATCTTCACATTTGTGAAACTGAAACCATGAAACGTTTTTGCATTAAAAATTACTTAAAACTATCAAAATAGTTCCAAATTAATTTTCTATCAACTGACTACTCGTTTCAGCTGTACTTATTTTGTTGGGTAGTTTCATTCATCATCATTAAACTACTAAAGCTGTGAGATAAATGTAGTGGAGTAAAAAGTACAATATTTCCCTTTGTGGTGTAGTGGAATAGAAGTAGAAAGTGACATGAGAAGAAATTACTCAAGTACATCTACCTAAAATTTGTACTTAAGTACAGTACTTGAGTAAATGTACTTAGTTACTGTCAAACAAAAAAACAAACCAAAGACACCACACACAGATCGTTCACCTGGACTATACCAATGTATCTGATTTATAGATAATATGTTTGTAATATTCTGTATAACACATGTTTGTTCCTCTGAATTTTAACTTGTAGTCGTACTACATCAGAAAATGTATCCTCACATCCATTAACTTCCTTTTTTCCTGGCAGCCTCCATCCTTTAAAATCGGCTATGTGGTGTGCTCCAATATGAGAGAAAATAGTACTATGACGCCTTTGTTCCTCATGGCACAACATTTATAGTGCCTGTTATATGATCATTCAAATCCGGGATTTTTTCCCGTCCAAATATTTCTCACACACGCATACACACTTCCATAACTTTTGCATAATCCAATGAAAAAAAGATGTGACAAACTCCAGCAGAGATCCTCAATTCTGTTTCTCTGTGGAAAAACACGCAGAATAATGTTTGTCCTCCTCACACATTCAGATGTATTAATTTTTACATGGCGTCTCTTACACAATGCAGATAAGTGTACCTGATTTACTGTCATCCATGTTAAATGTACAGATTCATGTTTACTGAGAAAGAAACTTGAGAATTTAAAGTGAAAAGCAGTGCCTTTTATAACTATGTATATTTAATATATGTATTTCTGGCAGATCTTTATGAACTGGGAAAATAATGTGTGGCTATGTGGACTTCTTTGCAATGGAAAAAGTATCTTATGCCCTCCAACATAATCATCATAATCAAATGAATAGTGGGAATATATGAAAAGACATATACTGTAAGTGCTGCTGTAATGCCGTAATATTGGTAATTAAGTTGTGTTTAACTTGGCCCCATGTTTGTAGGGATATTTGCAGAGGGTTTATTTGTATGGCAGACAGCTGCAGAGCCACAGACTGTAGATTAAAGTTGTTTTCAAGCATTTTATTGCTTAGCTGTTTGTGTGTTAGTATCCAAGCCAGTGTTAGAGAACTGTCTTTATGCAGGAGTCCTATCTGACCCACAGACTTTATTCAGAAAAGAATAATACATAGATCTCAACAGGATTTTACTGTGCTGAGCCTCATGCCCACACACACACACACACACACACACAACTCCACCACAAAGACATAAACTCTTAAGAGTCTCTGAATTCTATAATTACACCTTCCTGAACAGATGGCTGGTGGGAGTCAGGATTTCACTGAGCTCAGAGAGAGAGATCTTTACAGATTAAAAAGAGACTGGAGTGTCTGGAGTGGAGAGAGTTGAAAACCAGGATGCATAGGAAAAACGATGGGAAACTGGCATGACAATACAAGCCGGAGGCGGCCACAGGTTTAAAGTTAAAGCTGGTTTAAATTCCTCCAGCCACTGACAGCTAGCTCGTCAGCTCGGCTGCTAATTCAGCCAGGAAATGAGAGTCAGCTAACTTAAGGTATCCAGTTCATTTGATGCATCTCATCGTGTAAAAATGAGGCAGTAACTCAGGCCAAATGTTTATCGACCCTGAAGACAGTCAAGCTGCCATGACACACAATCAACCCCCCCTGAGGGAAACATTCTTCATCGTGATAAGCAAACGAGCTAAAGGTAGCTCCCCAAACCCAGACGCGTTGAAACCGGTTGAAACACATCACTGCGACATCACACTAACCACCACACAGCTATGACAGGAAGCCCGATAGGCTGCTCTTCAAAATAAAAGCATACAGTACATCTGGAAACGTTCATGAAGTGGAGCAAGATTCTTATTAAGAGCTGAAATGATTCAAAAGGAAATTAATTAGCAAACATTTTCATTATTGGTTTATCGTTTCTGTTATTTTTTTCAAGCAACAGTCTGTGTTGTTTTAAGAGTCTGCTGTAAGAGCATCTGTTGATATGATCAGGTCCCAATTTGGGTTTTGGGAATCAGACAACATCACCAGTTTTAAGACTAGACTTACAATTTTACTGTTTGATAAAGCTAGGGCATGATTGAGCAAACTTACAGTTATTAATTCGTTCTTATTATTTAATTTTATTCTGATTGTATTTTATCTTGTGTTTCATCATGTGCCTTGGCTCAGTTTTCACAACAGGGTCAAAAGCCAAACTGACTTATTAAATGATTACATTTAAAAACAATATAATGTTCATACATAGCCTACATAATGCAAAACACTTAATTATAAATCCTCAGAATTCCCATAAATTTCAGTCCTTATTATGAAACATACAGATCACCAAAATCAAATAAACATGTGCTGCATTTCTCCTAATATTTAGTGTTTTAAATAAAATGCAAACATTGTGGTCGATACAGAACAGAAAAAGTCAGTCACAATCATCACTTTGCTTTGTATGAATATAGAATTTACTGCAGTGTAAAGTCATACTCTTTGCTTTTACCTACTGATAGTAATACAGCATGTTCAATTAATACAATTGAAGCTGTCAAAAGTCATTCTAACTCCACATGTAAAAGGTAAATAATTTTGAGGAAATTACTATTTCATACTCTGTTTTGATGAAAATTAGCTACTGTTTTGTTTTAAAAATGCATTGATTAACACATATAATGCTGTGATGCTCTGGTAAACCTCTCTGGGAGATATTATCTGATTTATTATTGATGTTTCCATTTATAGCAAACTGAAACTCTGAGCCAAAGCAATTCAATAACAAGCTACTATCATTTTTTATTTTCACCTCATCAACGTTTCTTTGCCAGCAGTAATTTTATTCTGAAATCCATAACCGGAAATTCAACATGACTATTCTCGCTAGCTTGACACTGTGGACAAGGGTGGAACTAATGCTAGGCTAGCAGGCTAACGCTAGCCAATCTGCGACCTTACTTTTCCCCAATAGTCCCCGGAAGTTCACATTTGTTAAGACCTCGGGGTTAAAAAAAGGCAGAAGAGTCACTGGCCACAGCTTTCTCACAATAGCACTGAGCAACTTACCATTTTTGTAGAGTTAAAAACCCCTGAAGCTGCTGCTGCTGCTGCTGCTCTGAATGATAGAGACGCTTTCAATGTTTTTTTTTACTTCACATCATCTTGTGACTGGTTTGACCAATCCCAAACAAGCGCCCCCTCCCTTAAAAGTTGCTCATGAATCTCTGTTGTCCTGCAGCTTTAGTATTTCATTCAAGTAAAGAGTGTTGCGAAAAGCCTTGTTGAACTGCTCGAGCCACTAGAAAACAAAAATGAGAATGAAGATTTTTTTAAATTTATTTTGCATTTCGAGACTAACGTTAACAAGATGAGAATAAATAAACCCTTTTTACTTAATTCTCAAAATGGTACTTCAACTTTATTGGCGTCAATTCAACTTTATTCTCAACATTATTCACATCATGTTGACTTTATTCTCGAAATGCAAAATAATCTTCACTCTCAATTTATTTTCCTTAATGTGGCCCTAATACTCTTTCGTATGCATCTGTTTAACATTTAGTTCATTAAATTATGTTAAGTTACCAGTTAGGCTGCTAACAAGTTACTTTGCAGATTAAACTGCTACCCAACTTGCAACCCAACAAAATGAAGTTCGCCTAGATAAATTACAACAGTAAACAAATTTACCAATCCAGTTATATAATATATAACAATATAACACTAGCAGGACACATTTTTTCTACATAAAGAGTACTTTTGCTTTTGATAGTTTAAGCACGTTAAGGTGATAGTACTTTTATTTAAGTAAGATTTTGAATGCAGGATTGCAACTTGTTATGAGTTATTTCTACATTCTATATAATACTACTATCAAGCAACGTTGGGTGTAAAGAGCAATTATTTAGAAAGAACTTTGATTTATTTATTAACATTTTTGTCACAGTCTAGTAAATGATCTGAATACTTCCACCGAATATTAGCACTCAACACGCCAGACTACAAAACAATACCTAATAAAACTTATTTTGCTCGCTATGACATCTACCTTATTAATCTCTCAATTCAAGAACAAAACAGACCAAATAAGGCTCAGCAGCTGTCCATGTGTACCTACAGCATCATACAAAACATCTTTAATTTCCATCTGCTTTTTTTTAGATCTACAATTGGAAAATAATAATAAATATACTATATATTTTATTTATAAGCAAATTCCAAGTCACCCCAGGGACACTTTACAAATATGATATAGCCTATGAATATGAAATTAATATGATAACAATAATAGTAATTACAGAGAACAACAATAGCAATTACATATAAGCCTATATACAGATAAAATCATTTATTTATTACATACATATTACAAAGCACTAGGAAAGACTCATCTAAACCATAGACTGTATATCTAAACAGGACAGTTTTCAGTTGTGACTTAAATAAGGGCATTTACAGTAATCTAATCTGGATGTAATAAAGGCCTGAACGAGAGTCTCTGTAGTCTGCGTGAGTGGGAAAGGGGCATAGTCTGGAAATGTTCTTCAGGTGAAAAAAAGGCTTTTATATGTGTGTCAAACCATAGGTCAAAGCAACAGGTTTGGACAAATTTAAATGGGAGACTTTGAAAAAAATGTGGCTGGGGAGGCAAAACAGATAAAGCCTTAGATTTATGCTAATGAAGTTTAAGTTGAATTGCAGGTCATCAAAACATTAAAATCATTTCAGCAGTGTGCCAGGTTGGATGGTGGCAGACTGGTGGAATAATCAACAGGGAAAAGCAGGGAAATTGCCCTCAGACCACCAGGGGCACTAAAAGCATGGCTTCACTGTTTGTTTGGTAATATGAGCCCTTAAAACACACTGAAAACCTAAATGGTAACTTTAAGCTGGCTCCTCCATTTTAATCTAATCTGTCATTTTGTCTCTCTGACTTCACTGTTGGGGAGTAACAGGTTACATAATTTAGTTACGTAATTTAATGATTAATGATATTGCCTCCCAAGATGTCTTTTGAAAATGGTTAACAGATGAAAACATCTAGAAATTTAGACAAATAATCAATGTAATTAAATGTTACATTACTTTGATAAAGTAATTAACATAGCTACACTATTACATTTTAAATAGGGTAACTTGTAATAATCGTGACCTATTATATTTCCAAAGAAACCTTCACTGCCCCCCCATGTGCAGATGAATCAGTAATTTCTGTGCGTAAAATATTTTTTGACACCTGCTGCGCTCTGTATTATACCTGTTTTGTATTGTAATAAAGTTTAGGTTAGCTGTGTGTGAAGGGAAATATGTTAGTTTCACTTTATGACCTATAAAACATTGTTGTCACAGGATCGTCACGCTCTCATTTTCTTTTACATAACTTCATGTTTGTGTGCGCGCGCGTGCGTGCAGCGAAACGCGCCCTTCCTTAAAGAATACGTCATCACTGAAGCGCGTGTGTGCGCTCTTCCTCTCCGAGAGTTGTAGTTGTGAGAGCAGGTCCAACGTTAGCTTGTAGTTCTTTGCCCCGGGAGGCTAAATTTGCTGGCTAACTGGCTTTCACAGCTTGACAAAAATCATCTCTGTTACCCGCTATCGTTTGAGAGGAGTCCACCGTCTGGAGAGGTAGCATGAAATATCAGTTTTTTACTGTTTAACTTGTGTTGACACCGTGAAGATGAGATAAAGAAGCGAGCTAACACGAAGAGCTAATCTGAACGTTAGTTAACTATCAGTTAGCTTCTGTTAGCTAGGTCGTTAGCCAACTGTGTAACATCAGTTAACTACATATTTTACTAACGATATCCCCTTTAATATGCAGCTAAAGTCAGTATAGCTCGTTGTAATCATATTTCAGTTTGGTCAAGCTATTTCGACTCTGCCCAAATGGATTTTGTTGATCACCAGTCGGTGATGGAAACATTTACTCTGCTGTTACTCAGAGCCTGTGTGACATTCCTTCTAGTGTTTGACAGCTTGTTATAATTGGATGTTATGACTTCCTTATAAAACTAATGAAAGTTGTGTCTTTTGTTTTAGATCATGTCAGATTTCTCGGTGAGTTCAAAGGATTGCTCAGTTTTTACATCATTTTATGATTTACTAGTAGCTGGTGGTTAAACAGATATTTTTTTGTAGACAGAGTCACTTTACCTTTCTGTTCTACTTCAGCTGGAAGATGCCTTAGGAGACAGCACCCCAAGCCAGGCAAAGAAATCAGCGAACCCTAACCCATCTGCCCCTGCCGCCAACCCTCCACCTTCTTCAAACCCAGGATGGCCTGGCTCAGCCCCAGGAGCTCCCACCCAGCCCTCCGCTCCGGTTGACTTTGCCGGCGGATCATCTGGCCCAGGGGCGCCGGGGCATTTCCCATTTTCCTCTGGTCCTGGAGCACCAGGGCAATATCCAGGACCTCCTTCAGCGCCTGGTGGGTTCCCGCATGGTCAAGGGATACCTGGACAATATCCACCTGCACCAGGAGCTCCAGGGCAGTTTCCCTCCAGCCCTGGAGCCCCTGGTCAGTTCCCTGGTCAGTTCCCTGGCCAGTTCCCTGGCCAGTTTCCCGGGCAGTTCCCTGGCCAGTTCCCTGGGCAGTACCCACCTGAAGGAGCTCCAGGACAGCTACCTGGAGGCCCTGTTTCTTACCCAACTGGACCATTTCCTTCTGGCCCTGGAGCTCCCTCTGGGCCTTATCCAAATGTGCCTTTCCCAGGAAGTCAGCCAGGAGGAGGCAATGGGATGTACGGACCCGGTGGTCCAGGTGCATTCCCCCCTCCAGCTGGCCCTGGCTCATTCCCTGCCTTCCCTGCTGGAGGCTTTCCCCCAATCCCTCCTGGATCATGGGGATCACCTGCAGGTGGAGGCTTCCCTTCTGCCCCAAGCCCCTTTGGTCCTGGCCCGGGGTCTATGGGTTCATATGGTGGGCCTGCAGCTCCAGGAGGCATGCTGGTGAGTACAAGCATTTGTAATGAACTCAAAACATTAGGTTGCTTGCTTGCTGCATTTCTTTTATGTTTTTGCTCTGGTGTGCTGTGGAGTTGTGGAAGTCTTTGGGATTCAGTGTGGGAAATTACAACCAGCACCCAGCTAAATGTACATCTACTCTGCCAACCACTTTAGCCGGTCACTATATAGATGTTCAGTTCTACTCTAATACAGGATATTTTCTAAAACATGCAATATGACTGATTTGTTGTTACTTGGTACTGCTGCTGTTGGAGTTTGTTTCCTGCCTTGTTGGGATTTACTGCAGGATGGCTGCGTTTGGATTCTTTTTTCTGTATCTTGGGCTCTGCTGGGGTGCAAAACAAAACATAAAGATGAATCGATAAATCTTCAAACGTAGTTATCAAAAATCTATTCTTGTCTTTCAGCCCAGATATAATCCACCATATAATTGAAAGCAATGAACTCAGCTTTTCAGTCGGACAAGGACGTCACTTCCAGAATCAACATGGTTTGATTAGGCTCACAAGGAAATGTGCCAAAGACTGAATATATACACAGAAAATACACTTAGGGAGGGTTGTGCTGAATCTGCCTGTGGAATGTATTGTATTAATGAAGTGCAATATGATTTACAATTAAACTTTTACTTTTACACTTGTTTTCTGTTTTAAGACACCTTTATATTCTATGACAAAATCACAGTTTGATTACAATTTGTGTACAGTGTTCATCACTTTTTTTCCACATTCACATGATTATAATTTAAAAAAAATGTTTTTCTGTCATTTTGCTCAGACGTCAGTTTGATGCCTTGTTGTAGTAAAAATGTTGAAAACTCCAGATTTTACTCTGTCTTGACTAGTCATTGTGAATTGCGTAAGAGTGTGGATCTAAATGAAGGAGATGGTGACTCACTGGGGTGGTGCTTTAGGAATGTGGGCAGGGTCAAACTTCTATATAATGTTTAACTAAAAATCCCCTCTTTAATTTTTGATATTAAGCACTCAGCTAAATATTACCACGTTCAGAGTATTAGTGATAAAATTTGTACAATTCTACTTCTAACCTGGGGATTTTATAAACAGAGTAAACACTGTTTCCATTTGTGTATTTTTGCTTAATAAACACAGTAAATCATAATTTGTCATTATGCTTGTTTTATATATAAAATATTTATAAATATAGCACAGTAAATGTATCGTTGTGATTTTTAAAATATAAATATTTCTTACAGATGGTGCCGTACGATCTCCCTCTTCATGCTGGAATTATGCCACAACTTTTAATCACAATAGTTGGAGAACCCATTCCTGGTGCAGACAGGTATGAATAACATTCATCCTCCTATTCTGCTGTCAGTGATACTTTCTGCTTGAGGGACATAACTGGATGCCCAACAATAACCCACCTGGCCCACCTACTCTCTGCACCATTTACTTTCATGATAAAATTATGATAATCTATATGATAAAACTAATAATAAAGCAGTTATCATTACTTTTATTTTTTTTGTTCAAGTCACATTTATTTCATTAATCGGACAGTGGAGGAATGATTAGTTGTTAGCGGCACTCAGTCCTAATCTTTTTCATGCAGGTTCCAAGTTGACTTCATCAAAGGCCCAGATGTCGTCTTTCACTTCAATCCTCGATTTCCTGAGCAAACAATTGTCAGAAACTCCAATCTAGGTGGATGCTGGGGGCCAGAGGAGCGAGAAGGAGGCTTCCCATTTGTTCAGGGACAGAGGTTTGAGGTAAAGTGTTACAATAATGGAACTGTACCAAAGATTGGAAACTTCAAAAATGTGCATGTTTTATTATAATGAAATTACCATTTTCTTCAAGTTAATGTCACACCTCTGGTCCACCCATGCAGGCTTTAACTTTATTGCCACTGCACAGAAGTGTAGAAGTGCTGAGACAATGAAATGCTAAATGACATCTCTCATGTGAGATTTTTGGTTCTCCCTTTTCTACAACAACCTTTATCATCCTTACTGGGATATGGACTTTGGTCACCTCACGTAATTCCCAGCATAGCTCTGCTCAACTTAAACCTGATGCAACATTCACATCATCTGGGATGGTAGAGAAATGGAGACAGAAAAGATTCCCATGCTGGCGACTTGTGAGTGAGACGACTATATTATTGCAGCGTTAGTCCTCTAGACCTGTAACATCAGACCAATGACCAATTCAGGCAAATGCTGGAGCAGCGGCGTTTTGCTCCAAGTTGTTGGCTAGCTTGATCGTGATTACTCAGTGGGCCACGGGGGAAAGGCATTCTCATTCACATTCAAGTCCTGTGTGTCACACAAGATATTGAACCCAGATGCAACTCATTTTATGTTTGATACTAGACTGTTAGTCATGTGTAAGTATTAGGACATCATCATTTACCCAGGACCGTGGTCCTCAGCTCCAGTTTTAATACACTTCATTGATTTCTATCAGACATGATGTACTTCTATGTTCTAAACAGTAATGTTACATTTCTAGGGCTGAACGATTAATTGCATTTGCAATATTATTGTGATATGATAAAACCAGATTTTCTAATCGCAAAGGCTGCCATTACGCTCTGGTCACATGACAAGTGAGAGTAAACCAGTCTGCAGAGGAAGCATCAACTATTACACATTACGCTGTATTGACTTGTTGTACAATGGCCTTAACCTTGACAGAAGCTGACACTAAAGAAACTTTAAAAGAACTTTTTAAAGACGCGTGTAGTAAGGTAAGCGTATTGTGGCGATTGGTATCACAAGCCAAAGTACACACAGCTACCAGTCAGCTCAGGAAATATCTGTGAAGTCCGAAAGAGGCCCAGTCTGTCCTGAGTTACAGCCTGGTTACAGCCAGTGTTGGAGAATTACCAAGCTTGTCTATTAAACACGAGAGGCGTCGCTTGGTTTGATTTTCGTTGGCCAACTTTTCAATTGAACCTCAAACTGAGTATTTTTAAAGGTTTTTGAGATCATTAATTGGTGGTGGAATTGTGGGTTTTGTATTGAGCGCTTAATACACTGTCGTTAACTTTGTTTTTCTTGTGGTCTGTAGGTAGGCCGACCTGATGATATTTTATCATATTATTTAATGCCATGACATGACTCTCAAATTATCTTTCTCATATTATTATAATTTGATACTTCTTCTACTGGCGACCTGTCCAAAGTGTACCCCGCCTTTCGCCCGATGTAAGCTGGGATTGGCTCCAGCCCCCCCCCCGACCCTGTACGCAGGATAAGTGGTTGACGATGGATGGATGGATGGATACTTCTTCTCCACCATTGCTCATAACAATAATTCATGCAATTCTTGCATCACCTAATTTCATCATAACACAGGCCTGGCCTACAAGAAAGAACAGTGTATGTGTAATCTAATATTGTGTTGGTCATACTATATACTGATTTACTGCTTGTCCATTTTGAATAAGGAGGTAAAGAGCTTAAAAATTAATTGCATATTAAATCATAATCGCAATATTGGTAAAAAAAAAATCGCAATTAGATTATTTTCCAAAACGTCATGAAAGATGGCCACATGTGGAAAAATATTTCTTACCGGTGGAGATTCATCATGTAAGAAATAGTGTTTTGCATTTTCTGCTCTAGAGAAATGTTAACATATCATTCAAGCTGAGAAGAGCGGGAAAATCTGGCTCAGCAGGCTTTTCTCTATTTATGTGTAGTACTATGGGTATACTAGAAACCCTGTGGTTAGACATTGTGACATGAAGCAGTGTCACAGGTCTGTAAAATCTTTTAACCCATCAGGGACAAACAGGTTTTTCTCCCGCCCTTGTATGAAAGGTTGTTGGAAGGTGTTACTCCAGATTTAAAACGGATCTAACACCTCTTTAAAGTTGTAAATGAAGACATTTTCCTGCAGTGTTCTGTCAGCTGAAATCAATAAGCTTATATTAGCTTAGCGTCACAAAGTTGTAGTTTTCGGAATTTGTCTTTTGATCTATAAAATGCTTGTTTTGATTGTTGATTGATTGAAAGATATCTAAATTAAGAGAAGCTGGAACCACACAATCCTTTGGAATTTGTGCTTAAAAAATTACTTCTTTGATTAATTGTTCATCAAACTTATGACGACTTGGACTAAAGATGACCAGATGAGAACAGATGAAACTCGGGACAGGCGGGTTAGGGGTGGGTGTGGCCTCCAATACATTACATTCAGTGTCAACTAACAGCAAAACAGGTTAAGTCAACTAGTAAGAGTGTTTAAATATTATCTGTCACATACAATTGAATTAATTTTATCTGTGTGGTGCCTGTCACATCTGTCTGCGCAATGCGTGTGTCATCTTTCCCTCTCTCTTCCACTATCTTCTAGAAAACAAAAAGGGGAAAAGAGCATGCGTGTTACTTTGTGTCAATAGAGTTGTTATAGGAACAATGTCCAGATACCCTGCAGCCCCTGCTGTAGCCAGTATCCATCCATCCATTGTCAACCGCTTATCCCGTGTACAGGGTCGCGGGGGGCTGGAGCCAATCCCAGCTGACATCGGGCGAAAGGCGGGGTACACTTTCGCCAGTCCATCGCAGGGCCACACATAGACAAACAACCACTCACACTCGCGCCTAAGGGCAATTTAGAGTCACCAATTAACCTAGTCCGCATATCTTTGGATGGTGGGAGGAAGCCGGAGCACCCGGAGAGAACCCACGCGGACACGGGGAGAACATGCAAACTCCACACAGAAAGGCCAGGGCAACCGGGGTTTGAACCCACGGCCTTCTTGCTGTGAGGCGACAGTGCTAACCACTGCAACCACTGCCCCAAATGATCAGTATTTAATGTTTTATTGGGCTGTAATTAATCAAAACACAGGTTTAATCTAATTTTTGGGACAAACAGGATTGGAGTGGAGACAACTGCACATAATTCAGGTCTGGTCACCCTAACTTGAACCATGACAACTTGTGGCTTGTTGTGCATAACGTTTCTGTTGCTCTCCCTGCAGCTGAAGATCCTTGTGGAGGAGGACATGTTTAAAGTGGCGGTGGACGGCACCCACCTGCTGGAGTACGAGCACAGAGTCGGCGGGCTGGAGGAAGTGACCCTGCTGCGAGTGACTGGAGACATCATCCTCCACAGTGCCGCCCCAAGTTTGATCTGAATCTCAGAGCCACTAAACCACATGCTGTACAGGAGGCCTGGGTCGAACTTCACCACCGTATTTGAAATCGTTTCAAATACCTTGATGGAGTTTTTGAGGCACAATAGTCAGCAAATTGCCCACCTGGCACTTTGTCATTTACTACAGAACAGATGGAAGATTAACCCAGGTCTGCGCACTGCAGTGCTTTTTCTGAATGACATCTCATTTTTTAGCCACTCACAATCCAATATATTTTAGGACATAACAGTTTCCAAGTAGTGAATGAGATAAAGTGCATCTAAAACAAGCGTTGTAAGGAAATATTAATTTATACCTAATGAAAAGATTGTAGGCCAAGTGGAAAAGTATGATGACAAATATTTCATACAGTTTCCACTAGTATGCTGTATTTTGTTTACAGTATGTGTATGTTTATTATTCTGTCCTTTATATCAATATATTGATAAGCCTTTGTAATGCATGAGAATGTGCTGCTGAAAATCAACTTGGTCTCCTTTTCAACGTCTTACTTCAGTGCTGGCCGACATACCCCCCCCCCCCCCCCCCCCCCCCCCCCCCCCCTC
>NC_060160.1:7199770-7216704 GCF_021292245.1 Micropterus dolomieu | reverse complement strand
TTGCCCCCATACCCCCCCCCCCCCCCCGGCCTGGTGATATACATGCTAATGATGAAGTTTCTTTACATGTATTTATATACCGAGCTCCTCCCTCCGTCAGTATTAATCCTCCCGAGCTCTCACTGGAGGGTCGCTTAACGTTTTACGAATTATGATTTCATGTTGAAGTCAAATCTAATAGCAAAAAAAAAAAAGAAGTGAGACTCAAATTTAAGTAATACTTTTGAAAGGGGAGGGATGGGCTCTGATTTGTTGCCAAAGATGACAGTGGTACAATATTTTGAGGCTATATGCTTATAAAATAAAGGGCAACAAACAAATAATGACTGATAATGCAGTATGATTCCGAATATTGTACCTGCCTGTAAACAATAAATGATAGTTTCCCTGCTTTTGTTCTTTCTTTTACTCAAATGTAATCCTCTGTAAGCAGTTTTGGGGGTTTTTTGACGGTGTAGTCCGGCCCCATTGAATGTAGCTCAGAGTGCTTTAACAAAAAAGACAGAACATTAAATAAAGATAAAATAATATAAATGAAGTAGAAATAAATTAAAAAGTACAACACAGAATGAAAAAAGTGCTAAGAGAACGCGCAATCTAATTAGAAATAAAACAGAGAAAACTTGAGATATAGGCACTGAAAGTGTCAAAAGGAATTCTTGTTACTTAAAGTATATTTTGCTACTAATTACTAAGTACATTTACTCAAATACTGTCCTTATGTACAAATTCCAGTTACTTGTACTTTCCTAGAATATTTACTTTTTATGCATCTTTATAGTTCTACTCCACTACATCTCAGAGGGGAACATTTTACGTTATACTACATTTGTCTGACAGCTTTAGTTACTTTTAAGATTACAAATTTTCAGACCCTTCCTTGTCCAATGAAAACCAAATGATTTTATGTGATACAGTTCCTTAATGGGTTGAGAAAATTCTCTCACTTCTTAAGGTAAATAAACCATTAAAAAACCTTGGATCTGCTGGAAAATGCATCATCACAAAGCTAACAGGGCGATTTTTCTCACCTCATGAAAAGTTTACTTTTTAGAAATACGCGGTTCTCACTGCAAGAAAGCGAAGGCACAAGGCGCAGGGCTTTCGCATATAGTAGACTATTTTCACAGTGTGGTATTGATTGACTTTAACTTAATTAAGTTATCTGAATGTTTCTTCCACCACTGACTGAAACTATCAAAAGTACAATTTGATGATAATACACTTGAGTAACATTTTGAATGTAAGACTTGTAATAGTGTTTTTTACATTGTGGTATTGCTATTTTTACCTAAGTAGATAGAGAGAGAGAGAGAGAGAACAAATTTTAACAAATTATGCTTTTAAAAAGTGGTGGGGACATGTCTACAGTGTAAACTATGCCATAGCATCTTTTATTTTGCCTCTCTACTTCATAATTTAAATGTCGGCCTGCAGTTCTGCCTCATCCCATCTGAGGGCAGCACAACCACAAACCACCCACTGAGCCGAAGGCAGCAAATCGAAACTCTTCAATGAGTTCACCTTCAGATAAATAGTTTGTCGCCCCTTTTCTCTGAAGACATATTTTAATCGTTTGGCGTCTTGCAAAATGAATGGCTCTCTGCATTCCTCACCTAACGTGGTGGACATAAAACTGAAGCGAGGACCGGCAGGTAAGAAGACTAAATAACTTGACGCTGGTAGCTAGCTAACGGGAACGGTACGTAGCAGCAAAAAATCAACGGTAGCGAAGCTAGTGTGTGTTACCCTGAAGCTAATGGCTAATTTGCGAGTCAAAAATAACACAACTTCTCCCCACCACGAGTTATCGTGTAGTGCAAGCAGATGAATTGGGTTGTGGAAGCTGGTTGGACTCTTACATCTCAGTTTAATAAATAATAACAGGGATTTATGCACTTTAACGTTGGGTTAAAAGCTTTAAAAGTAACGTTAAGTTAACGCAAGTCCTCGGCCTGTCAGACTGTGACAGGCAGTTTCTCTGGGGTGCTGGATAGTTAATAAGCTTTATTTAGCTTCAAGAGAGTTAATTTCTTTACACAGTTTATACTTGGTACTTGTTATGTAATATTATGTGAACTGGTGTTTCTCTGAATACGTTACAGCGTTTGAGTGATTTATGTTGTACTTTGATCCATTGAGATAAATGCCATGTGTGGATCCGCAACCTCTGCCCTGTTTACGTTAAAAAAATGCACTGTACCTGTTGAACTGTATTGTCCTCTTTATCTCATGCAATTGTCTGTGTTTGTTTTCTTGTTTGTTTTTTTTAGGTTTGGGATTCAATATAGTTGGGGGCGTGGACCAGCAGTATGTTGTGAATGACAGTGGGATTTATGTGTCCAAAATTAAAGAAGATGGAGCTGCAGCATTGGATGGAAGACTCCAAGAGGGGGACAAGATCCTGGCGGTAATGCATGTTGACTTTTATCAAGGGTGCAGGATGTAGAGGTTGATATTTTGTGTAGGTAACTACACAATATTAAATAGCACTTTTTTGTTTTTCCTCTGATTTTAAATGAATATTGAATTTAAAACCGAAACCAGCAACTGTTTTGAATATACATTAAATCCATTAATCATGCAAATATATTTTCAAGAAAAAATTGCTAACTATTCCCTTGTATCAGCTCCTCAGTTTCAAAAATGTGCTGCTTTTCTTTGTAATAAATTGAAAAACTTCTGGCATTGGAGTATTGGTCCGACATAACAAGCAATTAGACATTTTATATATTTAAACTGTGTTTGAATACTGTAATTCAGAAAATAGTTTAATTAACACATCAGAACATGATTAATGTGAAACGAATGATTAACTTCAGTCTTAGCTGAAGGTCAGTCATTTGTTTACAGGTGTTGATGAATGGAACAGCACTTCTACACTGTTTGTGTTTCATGTGGGTTGTAGATCAATGGGGTCAAACTTGAGGAACGGACACATAAAGCTGCGGTGGAGCTCTTCAGGACAGCAGGGGAGGACGTGGAGCTCCGTATTCTGAAAAAGGTGGGAGCCTTGTCCTAGTGTTCAAAACTTTGAGTGGTTTGTTGATGTCCCGCCTCTGCTGTAAAACACAATGCGAAGCCCTGGGGAATCCTGTAATGTAATATCAGGGAACTGTGTCTAAACTAAACATTAGCAATAATTTCAGCGCAACATCCACTTTCACAGCAACATTTCCTCAAGAAAAGAAATATACTAAACACCTGATATTTGTTCACAGCTGCCACACTGTAAGCAAATAAAACCACTAAGACTAAGGATATTAAAGTCCGCTTCAAGTCTGTAACAAAAGAAGTGTGTGATGACGTAGCAAAAGTGGACATAGTTTCTATGAGTTTGATGACATTTTTAGCTGTTTCTTACATATATAGTGTTTTCATTCTATTGATTTAAAAACATTTTAAATGAATGATTGGATAAGCTGACTGTTATTTCAGATGACATAAATGCTACTTGTGGTATCATGGGGTTCACTAGTGTTTTGCCAGCAAGTGGAACTGATAGCCTCAGTACTGGAGCAGTGGAATTTCTCTGTACTCGTGTAGTTTGTGGGGAATAATAGCCATTTGCTATACTTTTGCGGCATTAGCAATAAGGAAATAGCACTTACTTCCCAGGAACAAATATTTTGTTATATAGTGTTATCAGTGTTGACAAAGCTCCAACTAAAGTCACATGATAACCTTGGAAGAGGGGAGGGACTCCACACTGAAAATATGCTTAACAGTCACTGTAGTTATCCTTTAAAACTTTGATTGACATTTCAAATAAGGCTGCAATTATCTCAACAGACCTACATGTGCTGCCATCTTACTATTGTCTCTATATTCATATCACACAGCCAGGCCCAGTCTAGAGCCAATTTAGTTCACGGCAGTTCACATCCTGCATGAAACACTTTTGGTAGCAGATTTTTAAATGTATTTTTTTTTTTTTTTTTTTTTGGAGTATTAGCAATAATACACTGTGTGTGTGTGTGTGTGTGTGTGTGTGTGTGTAGAGTATATAATTATATACCTCACTTGTTGAAATTATATTAAGCCTTAAAGTTATGCATAATTAAGGACGGACTGCTTTGAGTGACAGGTGCCGTCACAGGTGGTTAGCCACTAGGTAGTTTAAGCAACCATGCTTCATTTGTTCTGCCCATTTTTGGATTAGCCTGAGCCAGGCATTGCCAAGATAGTGAGTTTCCCACATTGAGCTTCACAACTGCTCTTTAGAAACCTATTAAACCATGGGTGACATCACGGAGACTACGTCCATGTTTTATACAGTTTTATGATACAAACATGTACAAAACAACCTCTAAATGCTTTTGAGGAAAGACGTGCATGCACCGCCATCCCCATTTGAACAATTATTGCGTCTCGGTCTTTTATAACAGCAGGCTTTTCACAGAGTCTGGCTTTTTGGAAGAGTTATTAACACTTCTGCCTTAATATGTGGTCGGATGACACTTCATGCAAACTAGTTAATTTTGAGTATACCTCAGCCTTTGTGCTGTGCTGCTGAATAATGACGTTGTTAGTGCCACAAGTTATCGAATTCACATTTGCTTTTATGCAGTGAGCAGTATTAGAGATGTAATCAGTCTGAGTACATATTATGCTTTGGAGAGTGGCCAACAGTGACATCAAGTATTTAAAGTTTTAAATTTGATTCATCTTTTCGCCCAACACCAAAATGTAATTTGTGATTTAGAACAGGTGGATTTCTACATTAATAACACTTACAATGCAGCTTTAATATTTATTCTTGTTTTTATATCTCTGTCTTGCAGTTTCCCCATCACATGAACGGACCCATAGGCTCACAACCCGAGCACGAATCTCCTGCCTTTTCTCTGGGAATACTGGCTGCTATCGCGGGAGCTGCAGCCATCTTTGCATTCTTTTACATGCGGCACCATAAGAAGCACTTTTAATAAAGCCAACATCTTTATATTATTATTAAGATCAAAAAACTTTACTAAAGGCCAAAGAAGTGAAAGGGAACAAACTCAAAGCAGTAGATGTTATTTTTTTGATTCGTAGGTGTTGGTGTCACTGATGAGTTTCTCCCATGTTCATGTGTATTATGTGATTAATGGTAGCTTCTTGACACCCTTCCTATGCAAAAGGATGCTCTCTTACCACTGAGATTACTTTAATAGAAAACTTTGTGATTGTAAGGAGACAAAGAAGGATGTACACGACATTCCTGCTGCTGGACTGAGCTCAGGCAGAAACAAACAGCTGCCCCGTAGACAGAGGTTGTATATGCAAAAAACTTAAATCTGTGGGTCAAGTCAGAGTCCATTTACAAACTGAAAGACGGTGTTGTGTGCAGTCACTCGTAGGCCTCTCTGTAACTCCATCGCTGAATGGTGGATCTGTCCGAGGGGCGACTGAGAGAAACCCACTGTATTTTCAGTTTATTAGTGTTCAAAATTCATGCAACTGGGTTTGATTTTCTTTTTGCACCATTGCACAGGATCATGGGAGGAGTGGCATCCTGCCATACTCCATAGATTGAGCTGTGGGATTGAAAAAGGCTCCGGTAATGTGATAAATTGTGTAATGGACTTTAGAGTGCCTTTTCTGTCTGTTTCCAAGTTCTGGTGGTGTTGAGTTCATGTTACTCCTGATCATGTTCAAAATGAAAATCAACCCACTACGTCCATTAATACATTAAATTTAAGGATGTGACTGCCTATAATCTATATTTTCTTATTGTCAACAAATCCTGTAAAAAGTAATGTGTTAGTTTTTCTCTCGATACTTTGTGGATTGATACACAGATGGTGCTCTATGGTATTTACAGTAGCACGGTGTGTGTAATCTTCAGTCAAAGTAAACTTCAGTGCCCTTGTTCATTGTAGTGAAGGAACATGTCACTCAACAATTAAGAGGAATAAGATGTATCGCGCTTGTTAGTAAAAAATCAATTCATTGTTGCTTTTGGTCTTTTAATGGGATAAGTTGACAGTAAGAATCACCAGATTCATCCTTTTATAGCAAAATACACTTGTTTAAAGTATCACTATGTAGTTTCACTTTGAAGAGTTTATTATAAAGTGTATGTTATAGAAGGTCACTCGGGGTGAACCATTAAATCTAAAACAAACAAATACATCATTCCTTAAATATGTATCGTGTGTTGAGCAGCTCATTTCTTAAAGCTCAGTCACAGCTGAAGGCTCTGCCTTTTTTAAACATTCTTCCTAATTTTGCTTTGTGGCCAGTGCTTGAAATCACATCACACCTTCTGCTAAGTGATTTATCTTTTGGGTTGAATATGAAATACGGAGTATGTTGTGATAGAGTTGCTTATTTGTGTGAAGGATCATCATCCAGTTCACTTTAAAGGAGAGTTTTTTTGAAGAAGTTAGTTGCTGTCAAAGGTTTTTGCACTAGCCACAATCATGGATGTCCTCATGTAACGGCCATAGAGCAGACGAATAAGTGAGTTGTGTGTGCTGGGTGTATTTATTCACATTTGTCGGTCTGCAGATACTATCGTGCAATTGTCTCTGACTGTATGTGGGACCTTGTTGTCTGTAAATACATTTCATGTCGCTCTACTGAGCGGAATGTGAATATGTGCATGTATGCCAGAAAAATCCATCAGAAGCACTAATTTTGCAAATTTTGTTATGTTTTACATCCAAGCACCTACTGTATTAAAATTCATGTTGAAGTCACCTGGTCTTTACCTTTCTTTTTCATTTAATAGCAGAAAATAAAAAGAAATAAAAAATGCTCTCAAGTCAAAACTATAGATAGTAAATCAAGATGATCAGATAGCTAGTCGGAAAAATTAGGATATCAAAATGATGTTGCATCAGGTCAAAATGAAGAATGAGGTATTGAGTCAAGTGAAGTATACTATACAAAGTCAATCTTCATTTACAATGTCAAAATTAAGATTTAGAAATAAAATTATTAGCTCCATTGATCAATCAGTTGTGAACTATTAAATGAAACTATTTTGATAATTGGTTTGAGTATGTTTTTAAGGAAAAAATTTCATAATTCTCTGATTCCATCTTAAATTTTCTCGTTTTTTTCTCCTTTATTACAGTAAACCAATTATCTTTGGGTTGTGGAAAAAACGAAAAAACGCTTTGGGCTTTTTGACTTTTTTTTTTTTTTTACAATTGTTTTGACATTTTAAAAGACCAACTAATCAATTAATCCAAAAAATAATCGGCAAATTAATGGACAATAGTTAAAATCTTTAAATTTACCAAGTCATTTGTGAGATAAGTGTGACTTCTCATGACAGTAAGTCAAAATGCTTTAAAATATCTCATAATATTAATTAGATGCCACATGCACATTTAATAATTATATAATTGACTTTAAGCTACTTCAGTCATGCTTGCATGTGTGCCTGACTCAGCAGGGATGAAATTAAATAAGAATGGGTTGAAAACAGGTGAAAACATGAAAGATATCTAGACTGGGCTAAGCCCCCAATGTTTCAAGAACCTGGAAACGCCCCTGATTAAATATAATAATATATTATAATAATAACCCTGATTTAACAGCACCACACTGGATGTTGTCAGTTTACCTTCAAATTAAAAGTGGACACTTGCGTTTTTGACAAAACAGATGGTCCTCTGTGAATATGGTAGCCTAATCATAACCACACACTGCTAATACTGCTTATTATTATACAGTGGGGGGACTAAAATGAATCGTAAAGCTTGGCATTATCCTTTAGCTTATTTTCGACTAATCTGATATCACAAAATAAACAATGAAACCTGTTGTATAGTTGCAATATTGGCCTATATAGATTTTAACAATTTTTACTGAGGTGTAGCACCAGTGTGAGGGGTTGTTAGGTAAAAAAAACAATCAAACATAAGCTATTTTACGCCATCGGATATAAAAAATAAAGTGCCTTGTTGAATGTGTTGGAACGGTTACAAACGGTGATCGGCTTTGGTGGCTAGTACAAAGCATAGAGGTGAAAATGAGCATATTTCAGCTGGGCACTGGTTGACAGAAATAGCAAAAGTGGTGTGTTTTGTAACAAAATGTGCTCCTTGTACACCCACCAGCAGCTCTGTCTCCCATCAGCTGTTAGTTGGAGGATGTTGCCTCGGAGGCATATATGATGTAATCAAACGAACCAGAGAGACAGAAAGAAAGAGGAGCCAGAGCTACAACAACCCCATACGATACGGATCTCGGCAGCTTTTGGTACTTTTCTGAAATACAACTGAAAAACCTTCATCGAGCAGGTTTTGGGTGAAACGGTTCCGTGTTGTTAGGGGGCCATGTCGCGGAGGTTTGTGCCGACTAGCCTCCCCTCCCGACGAAGAGGATGCTGGATGCGGGCCAGCTGTAGGAGCACCTCCAACCGGGGATGCTGCTGGTGAGCTTGACTCTCCGCCGCCCCATCAGCCGTAATTAACCGCCATGGCTCAGGAGTCCTTTCCGACTGCTGCTCCAACATCCTCCGCGTGAAAATGGCCCGCACTCCGCCTCCATCACCGACATCAGTCCGCCTTAGCTGTCGCCTTTTCGCCTGTGAGGAGAAGAGGGCGCCTGCTTCAGATTCCAACACTTGTAGGCCGTGTGTGTCCGCTCTGGATCATGTTATCACTTGTAAAGCGTCTCATGTGAAAATCTGAGCTATTGTGTTTGCTTTTATTTCGCAAATACACCTTCTGCCAGCATCGTTTTCACCTTACAGCAGATTATTTCCGGAGCTGGGAGACGGGCCGAGTACACTGCTGCACCTCGCTTTGCACCGCTGGGATGAGTTTCATGCTTTCCTGACCTTCCTTGCTATAATGGCTCTGTGACATATCGCTAAGCTTCATTTGTCCTGTTTTTGGGACATTTTCCTGGTTTTACTCCAGCCACCCTGCAGAGCTGTGTCCATGCAGTAGCGGTGGTAGTTTATGAGCAGCCCCCATCCGTCCTGCAGAAGCCTTCCCGCTGCTCCTGCTGTCCACCGCGTGGTCCTGTGACTTCAGAGGGCTGTGGAGGTCCTGACAACCATAAAACGTGGATGGTGGGGACGTTTGCCTTTCCAGCTCAGGTTTAAACCATGGCCAATGAACCTGTCATCCTTAACGTGTATGATATGGTAAGGGTGCATCTCCACCAAACTGCACTTACTTTTTTGTCACTTTTAGTAATTATTTTCTGTTTTTGGCAGGAGTGTTTGTAATCAGACACCTGCAGAGGAAGTGGATGCACCACTAGAAATAGCAGGCCCGCTACACACCTGTTTCACAGATGCACTTGAGAGCTATTTTAATGTTGGAAAAGAGCCCAGCTGGACTGTGAAAAACAAGCAGTTTGCCTGCAGTAAAAGAGTGTTAATATAAATACACACTTAACACACACTTAACAAATTAGATTTTTCTACTTTAATTCTAAAAACTGACTTTGGTGAGTACAGTCACACTCATCTTCAAAGATTAAACAAGAGCCTCGGCTGTAGACCTAAAGCTTCCCAGTCTATAAGGCCGTATCTGGTTCACTGCAGACATGCGTATTATGAAGCCAAATTCTGGTCTAATTACTAATTTAGCTATTATTTAGTATGGCCAGTAAGATTTGAGCTTAAAAAGATAATTTAGTAGAGAAGAAAGAAAGAAAGAAAGAAGATGAGAAAGTAAATATCATGTTCCAACCCCAAACCTATGAAACAAGAGCTTCCCTCAGCCTCTGTCACTGTGTCCTACAGCTCACATGATGCACACACATACAAAAACACACATTCATACACACATACTCATACACCCACACACATCAGTAAAGGACAAGGGTCTGCATTCATTCATATGCCCACTGCCTGGTCTTCACATACTGTTCTGCTGAACAGTCTCCTGTGTGAATATCACTCAACAAATCCACAGAAGTACTTTACAGCAAAACAGTTGTGGTATTGTGGAGTATATATATATTCATACTAGCAACACTTTACCTCAACTCCCCATATTTCACAAATGCACTGGTATCTACTGTATATGTATATTAAACTGTTTATTAAAGTGTTAATACATGTTAGAAATATATTCAAAAGACATGTTGAGCTTTAGGGTGCATTCTTGACCTTGAAAATAGTAGTTTGACAAAGAATTCCTTACTCAAGATCAACCTACTAGATTTCCACAGGAGCTTTCAGCTGCATCTTGTCATGAGAGTGAAGAAGACACATTTTATATGAATACAACTGTGTTATAATGTCAATCACTTCCTTAATTAGCCTACTCACCCAGTTACAGATGCTTCATGAGAGGAGTTACAGTTGATGAAAAATACATATATACACATTTAAAATGTCCTCGTATGTGCTTAAAACTAAAATCTAGTGTGTTGTAAATAATTGACTTATACTGCCTTTAAATGCTTTAAAGGTTGGTGGGTGGGGGTTAAGATAAAATTTTCCGATTAAATAATAAAAGTCATATCTAATTAAACTGAGGAAATCAGGTCGGCTGAGTCAGTGAACTCTTTTAAGTCCCTTCTTAAAACATACTTTTATAGGAGAGCCTTTCCCGATCTTATTTGACTTTATTTGATCCCTTTTATTTTATTCTATTTTACTTATTTTATATTTATCTTAAACGTGTATTTTAGTCTTTTCAATGTTTTCTTGCTTTTATCTTGTATTGTTTTTGTATTATTGTCTTTTGGGTATTATTGTCTTTACACTTGTTAAAGCACTTTGTAACTTGTTTTTGAAAAGTGCTCTACAAATAAAGATTATTATTATTATTATTAAACTATTATAGGCGGCAAATTTAGAGAAAAATTAGTAATTATTTGCTTTATTCATAAATTGATAAGAAGCTGAATCCTCCAAATGCTTTTTTTTGCTCACTTGAAGTCAAGTATTTTCAAAAAGTTTCTTTTAGCTTTCCAGACATGAATCAGTTCAAATATAAAGCAGCTGCACGGTATAAGCATCTTGCCAAACCTGTGATTTAAGGAATATTCACATACATAAATGTAAAATCACTCAAAAAACACAAAGCCTAGCGCAGTTTTTGGTCTCTCAGCTCTCTATTGCCATCAAGCCCTCTCGTAGACGACGACCTCATTGGGGCCAGAAGTGACAGCTGCTCAAACAGCTGATTTAATTCCAGTGTGGCTCTGCTGTGCTGGGACTTAACAGGTCATGCAGGGGGCTGCTGAAGAGGGAGAAAATGATCGTGAGGGTGGCAAAAGTCAAAGTCAGCCTTAAATACATTTGCCGAGAATTAGACATGAGAAGGCGGTGCCTCAGAGTGAATCATGCAAGGGGGGTTGGTGATGAATCGATCTTCTTCAATGTGAAATCAATGTGACTGGGAGATGAGTGTAGTGGTGCATGCTGTGTCTGCATATATAGGCAGGAGATTGTAGGGGAGACTGCGTGGATCGTTGCAGCAGTGTTGGCATGCAGCATGATTTCACTAAAACAAGGCGAGTTGAGGCACATCGTCAGAGAATTGTGATTTATATCTGCAAGATGGTGACTGAAAAAGCTCTACTAATGTTGCCAGGACTCACTTATTTATGTGCACAGGAGAGAGTCACAATCACAGTCGGTTTGTCACGACCTCATTACACTTAGGTGGAAGAGTGTTTTCTTGTAGATTGTTTCTCCTTCCAAGAAGGGGAGAACTGGTTAAAAGATTTTCGGCAGTGTTCCCCGGTGTGAAATGGGAAAAGCTAGAGAGCCTAAAAGTGGTTGAAGTCACTGCAGAAACATGGGAAGACTTTGTTCACACAAAGTATAGAGGTGGATATGCTTTTATTGTTTCACTCTGAGCCCGGAAACATATTCTATTATTTATAGGGGACAGCTGGGGCAGTGTGGATAGCTCTTAGCATGTTTCCTCTGGGGTATCTAAGGGTGCAGGAGGGTCAGCGGGCATGGGAAGGGGGGTGCTGTGGTCCCAGTATAAATTATCTCATTGTCTGCAGTGACGGACGGCAGGATGGCTCATACATCAGCAGGATTTTTTCTTATGTGTCTTATTCCTCTGGCAAACTTAAGACTTGCAGGTCAGATAGATCAGTGATTTTGTGATTGGCTGTATATCTGCCCTTGTGATTGATCAGTCTGAACCTTTAAAAGACCAATCTAATGCAATCAATCAATCACTTCTGTCACTTAAGGGTGCACTTGTACAGATGTGGACATTTCGGGTAGTATTTTCTTTCTTGCTGAGTTAAATGAGAAGATCATTACCAATAACAGACCTGTGAGGTAAATATGAAGCTGGAGCTGGGAGGTAGTTAGCTTAGTTTAGCATTAAAACTGGAAACAGGGAGTAACAGCTAGCCTGGCTCAGTTTAAGGGTTAAAAAATCTGCTTATCTATACCTTTAAATATCACAATTTAACACATTATATCTTATTTGTTTCATCCATACAAAAAATGTAAATAAAATATCCCTTGGACGGAGCCAGGCTAGCTTGTTTCCCTTTGTTTCCTGTCTTGATCATAAGCTAAGCTTATCAGCTGCTGGCTGTAGCTTCATATTTACTGGACAGACATAAGAGTGGTGTCCATCGTCTCATCTAACTCTCAACAAGAAAGCAAATAAGCGTATTTCCCAAAATGTCACTATTCCTTTAACTGAAAAGTAAAGTTCTTTGGTGAAAGTGCCATAAAATCACTGTGATCCCAAATTTCAAAGACTTACATGTTTATGTATTAAAGATGAAAATTTCACGTAGCCCTACAAGTCACAGCTATGTGAAGTATAATTTATTTAGCAAACAGGTATTTGTCTGAGATTGAATATACTATATAACATGAAGTACTATTTAAGGCTACAGTCTCATAGTATATTCTGTAGAGCTGCTGCATTGTTTCTTTCCTGATACAACACAAAATAACTCTTGATATTGATCCCTAACTCTTCTCTTCCTCTGCCTCTCTTTCTCTGCAGTACTGGATAAACGAATACACGTCCAATCTGGGTATTGGAGTCTTCCACTCAGGCATTGAGATTTATGGCAGAGGTGAGACCTTTCTCTCCTTTGTGTGTGAAATCCCATTTTACAGTTTATCAGAAAAGAATCACAGCAGGCCACGCTTGAGCCTATGCATCACCGTCTGCTCATGAGGTTTGTATCAGGATGCTTTCACAGACACAGATGAAGTCTGGTTTTAAAAATGGAATATGGAATTGTGTTCCTAATAACATGACCCCATTTCTCTGGGTTGAGTCACGGCTGACTCATTGTGTATTGTGTGTGTGTGGTTCAAAAAAACAGAGGCAGAAACCAGCGTGAAACTAGATCACTGGAAATTCCATTATGCCCTTGCAACCAGAAATATTGTTACTAGAACTGAATCTGTGCAGTTTGTGAGACCGAGCACACCACAGTTTTACAGGTTTTTAAAAAAAATAGCTAGATTTTAAATATGGATTTTATCAAAACATTTTAGTAGTCTTGTTTTAGAGTTACAACCAAGAATCTTTGAGTTTATCCAACAGAGATTTGAAGGGATTTCCTCATGAACTGAAGAAGAAAGACAGACAGTGGTGGAATGTAACTAAATACATTTACCTAATTATTTAACTAATATTTTGTGGTACTTGTACTGAGTACTCCATTTTATGGTACATTTCAGTGGCAAATATGGTTCATATTCCACTACATGTGTTTGGCAGCTATATTTACTAGTTAGCTTCCAGATTAAGTATTTACCTATAAAAAATGTGATCATTTTATAAAATGGGATGCATTGTTATAGATTAAACTTTACATGACCATCTATAACCATAAAAGGCTCTTTATATGTTTATGCATCAGTAATAATTATAATCTAATAATAAAATATACAATATCTAATCATGACTGCAGAATTCTGCTATATAATAAGTGCTTTCATTGAAACTTTAAGTACATTCTGCTGATTATACTTCTGTACTTTTACTTAAAATAAGTAAAGATTTTCAATGAAGGACCGTTATGTGTAACAAAGATACAAACAAACATTGTGGTATTGCTCCTTACAAGTAAATTATCTGAATACTTCTAACACTGAGGAGTGTGTGATCCTTTAACTGGCATTAAGACATAATATCAACAAAAGTACAGCTACAAGTTGTGTCTATTGTAGTCTACTACTATTTATATCCTGTTGGGTAGTTTAATCTAGAGTGCATCATATCTTACAATTAATATAATAATTTACATGTCTGGTATGTCAACTGTAAAGTAACTAGTAATTAAAGCTGTCAGATAAATGTAGTGGTGTAAAAAGTATAATATTTCCCTTGTATAGTAATTGTAGTATAAAGTTATATAAAATGGAAATACTCAAATTTGTAGTTACAGTACTTGCCTAAATGTACTTTATTACTTTCCACCACTGGTTTTCAAGTTTAAAGTGCTTTAACATATTATTAATGAAATTACTTTGTATACATATTTCATCCTTGCTGACTTTTTTTACAGTATATTTGTTGCTTTCCCGTATGACTGAAACAGCACTGTGTGTTTGTTGTTATAATGTATAAATTCAAATTAAATTCAGTCGCTACATAGCTAACAATTTTAGGCACTTTATTCAATATGCTGCGTCACTTGTGTTCATCACTGTTTTCTATTATACTGCTGTAACAGCAGGGCAGATAGGCCTGTAATTAGCCAGGCCTAATGCTTTAAACACAGTGTGTCAGTGAATAATTGCTTGCCTCTGAGTAATTACAGTTGTTAGGGTATGGGTTAGGTGCTTACATTCAAGGAGTGTGTTTTTTGTCTTTGTCCACACAGAATTTGCATACGGGGGTCATCCGTACCCTTTCAGTGGAATCTTTGAAATCAACCCTGGCAATGCTGCTGAACTGGGAGAGACATTCAAATTTAAGTGAGTGTGCTCCATTTTAGCATACAATACTTTGTGATGTTGTTAATGCTAACGATGGAGATAAGTGTGCTGCTGATATACCTTTTTCTGCCCCAAACAGGGAGGCCATTGTATTGGGCACAACAGACTTCACAGAGGAGGACATGGATAAAATCATGGAGGAGCTTGGTAAAGAGTTCAAAGGCAACGCCTACCATCTAATGCACAAAAACTGCAACCACTTCTCCTCCTCACTGTCTGAGGTCAGTCTGTTACTGTTTTTACTGCCAAATGTTGTTTTGTTTTTTTTGCTCCTTTTGTACACATTGTTCAGAAACTATAAGATACAGAACAGTGCTGACTAACTACTATAAATAAGTAAGACAAAATTACAGTTACATGGAAGTTTGTCCTCAGAAGTACACATTAAGGGTGTACCATGCAGCTGATAAAAAAGTTGTATAAAGGGAGCTTTCTAAAGTCTGGAATAATAACTCTGTTGAATGAATTTAATTTTGCGGATCGCTTAACTTTTCATTTGCATTTATTCATTTAGCTGACGCTTTTATCCAAGGCGACTTACAATTGATATACATGTCAGAGGTCGCACGCCTCTGGAGCAACTAGGGGTTAAGTGTCTTGCTCAGGGACACAATGGTGGATGGGTCACAGTGGGTGAATGAACCCGGGTCTCTCACACCAAAGGCAGACGTCTTATCCATTGCGCCATCACCAGCCATCACCATCATTTAGCTCCATTATTGGGTTAAAATTTCAGTTTGTCCTTTACTAGTTAAACTTCCAGCATTCCCATTAGCCTCAGCTGTGTTGGTAGTGAACATGATGAACATTTTACCTGCTTAAAATCAGTGTGTTGTCTTTGTAGAAAAGGTTAGACTTTACTTAACTGACTTTAGCATTTAGCACCGCCTCATTAGCGGCTAGCATGGCTGTAGAACCCCAGTCTTGTTAACCTGTGTTACGAAAAAAAGACCCTACAGAGTTGCATTATGGGAATGTAAGATCCAGTGTCCCATTGTAGAGTATAAAGTCAGGATAACTTGGCCTCTGCTGCATTGATTTTGATGATTCCTTTTTTTTATCCGGCTCTTGTGAGACTCAACTTCATGGAAGTGCAACACCAAATTGTTGGAATTGCCCTTTATACTAAAACCATACATATAAAATGTGGATCCCTATATACCTGCATAGAAAATAATATCATGTAATACATTCACAAAACCATCACATCTACTGATTTAGCTGTTTTTCTCTAGGTAAATTCTAGCTTTTTAAATACCTCACACACTTATAGAAATAAAACAAAGACAATATGATTTACATCACATATTCTGACTTTTCTCAGTTGCTGTGTGGACGGGAAATCCCTCGCTGGGTTAACAGACTGGCGTACTTCAGCTCCTGCATCCCCTTTCTGCAGAGCTGCCTACCCAAAGAGTGGTTAACCCCGGCCGCCCTGCAGAGCCACATCAGCCTAGGCCTCCACAAAGAGGAGCAGAACGAATCGAGTGACGAGGACCATTCGTCCCCGTCTGGAGCAGCAGCCTCCGGCTCTTCCCACTGCTGTCGCCACACGAGGGTGTGAACTGCCCCACAAAAACTGACCTCTGGACCTTCCTGCCACCTCTGCTGGTGGCTCAAGTGGCATTAGTAGGCTTGAACAACCACCTGACCTCATAATGTTTGTCCTCTGAGTAAAGAGGCAGGAGAAGAAGAGTTCCCGCTTCATGAAAAGAGCTGGTGCCAGAGACTTCAGACCTCCAGAGACCCTGCTAGTCCTTTCTACAGACTACAGGTTGACAAAGGCAGACTTTGACTTGAGCCCCGAGCTCGGAAGGGAGATTCAGACTCAACAACAACCACTTGTAGATCTGAAGTTTGTAGTACGTTATTATTAGTCCTTTCCATGAACTTTTAAACCTTTGTCAGCCTTGTTCCCTGCCCTGCCTTCAGAGCTGCTTTTGTAGAATAACTAGACAGACACCTGGACTACTTATAGTGACATTACCAGGAAACTGCTAATCTGCTCAAATTCAACTTGTTCAATAACCTCTATGTGGCCTTCAGTTGGTATTGTTGACCGCTTTCTTTGTGTGGCCAT
>NC_060160.1:7165083-7199670 GCF_021292245.1 Micropterus dolomieu | reverse complement strand
GTCTTATCCATTGCGCCATCACCAGCCATCACCATCATTTAGCTCCATTATTGGGTTAAAATTTCAGTTTGTCCTTTACTAGTTAAACTTCCAGCATTCCCATTAGCCTCAGCTGTGTTGGTAGTGAACATGATGAACATTTTACCTGCTTAAAATCAGTGTGTTGTCTTTGTAGAAAAGGTTAGACTTTACTTAACTGACTTTAGCATTTAGCACCGCCTCATTAGCGGCTAGCATGGCTGTAGAACCCCAGTCTTGTTAACCTGTGTTACGAAAAAAAGACCCTACAGAGTTGCATTATGGGAATGTAAGATCCAGTGTCCCATTGTAGAGTATAAAGTCAGGATAACTTGGCCTCTGCTGCATTGATTTTGATGATTCCTTTTTTTTATCCGGCTCTTGTGAGACTCAACTTCATGGAAGTGCAACACCAAATTGTTGGAATTGCCCTTTATACTAAAACCATACATATAAAATGTGGATCCCTATATACCTGCATAGAAAATAATATCATGTAATACATTCACAAAACCATCACATCTACTGATTTAGCTGTTTTTCTCTAGGTAAATTCTAGCTTTTTAAATACCTCACACACTTATAGAAATAAAACAAAGACAATATGATTTACATCACATATTCTGACTTTTCTCAGTTGCTGTGTGGACGGGAAATCCCTCGCTGGGTTAACAGACTGGCGTACTTCAGCTCCTGCATCCCCTTTCTGCAGAGCTGCCTACCCAAAGAGTGGTTAACCCCGGCCGCCCTGCAGAGCCACATCAGCCTAGGCCTCCACAAAGAGGAGCAGAACGAATCGAGTGACGAGGACCATTCGTCCCCGTCTGGAGCAGCAGCCTCCGGCTCTTCCCACTGCTGTCGCCACACGAGGGTGTGAACTGCCCCACAAAAACTGACCTCTGGACCTTCCTGCCACCTCTGCTGGTGGCTCAAGTGGCATTAGTAGGCTTGAACAACCACCTGACCTCATAATGTTTGTCCTCTGAGTAAAGAGGCAGGAGAAGAAGAGTTCCCGCTTCATGAAAAGAGCTGGTGCCAGAGACTTCAGACCTCCAGAGACCCTGCTAGTCCTTTCTACAGACTACAGGTTGACAAAGGCAGACTTTGACTTGAGCCCCGAGCTCGGAAGGGAGATTCAGACTCAACAACAACCACTTGTAGATCTGAAGTTTGTAGTACGTTATTATTAGTCCTTTCCATGAACTTTTAAACCTTTGTCAGCCTTGTTCCCTGCCCTGCCTTCAGAGCTGCTTTTGTAGAATAACTAGACAGACACCTGGACTACTTATAGTGACATTACCAGGAAACTGCTAATCTGCTCAAATTCAACTTGTTCAATAACCTCTATGTGGCCTTCAGTTGGTATTGTTGACCGCTTTCTTTGTGTGGCCATGTTAGAAGGTTAGAGAGGATTTGATTGATCCTCGAGTTCAGTCTGAACTCGTAAAAATGTTGCATGTTCAAAGAATTTGACAAAACCTCCAACTAAACTAAGACGCCACACTTCTGATAATATTATGGGTTTTTTTCTCCTATTCCTTTTGTGATCTAACCTGGGGCTTGTTTTAAATAGCAAACTGGCGGTTAGCTGCCAGTCTAACCAGTTCACAAACGGTTGTAAACAATCAAAGGCAAATACTGTTCATGTTAAATAGCCGCTGTTCATACAGCCTCGGGCAGCCCAGTCACTATCTGTGAACATCTCAGAGACACAGACACAAAGAAAGCCTAGCTGCTATACGGACAATTGTTGACTTTGTGACCCAGTACAATTTTTGTGTACTCTTTTGTATCCAAATGGTCTTTATATCATAATGGTGCGATAACTTCCAGGCTAGGAAATGTACATTAACACCCACAGAATGTTCTTGGGTGATACTGGTCCTAACACCACTTTCACCATTAAACCAATAAAGGCTGAGTTCTCATGAGAAAGAAAAGCAGAAAAGCAGCATTCTCCCTTAAATTACAGAAGTCCGCAAAGCTATAGTTTCTGCTTTTTGGGAAATACACTTATTCTGTTTCTTGCCGAGAGTTAGATGAGAAGATCAAAACCATTTTCATGTTTGTGTGGTACATATGGAGCTACAGCCAGCAGTTTTTTAGCTTAGCTTAGTTAGCATAATGACTGGAAACAGTTGGAAACAGGCTCTGGCTCTGTCCAAAGGTAACTAAATCCTAAATTCTACCAGTCCCTTGAAAGCCAATTTTACACAATCTGTGTAATCTGTACAAAAACCAAAGTGTAAAACAAACAATTACCAACAACCAGCAGAGACTCCCGGAAGTTACTGGTCCCAGTGTCGTTTTAACACGTTCTTTGTATGTGGTTTTACTTTTTTTACTTTTGGACAGAGCCAGGCTAGCTGTTTTGTCCTGTTTCCAGCAATACTAAGCTAAGTTAGGCTGCTGGTTGTAGCTTCATATTTACCAGACATGAAAATGGTATTGATCTTCTAATCTAACTCTCAGAAAGACTATTCCTTTAAGACCATATTTTATGTTTGATTGATCTAAACTGTGGCATGTTTACAGAGATAAAGAATTAAATGATAGCAAACAAACCTTTTTTAAGAAGTAACTCATACTTCTGAGGCTGTTTGTTGCAGTGAGAAGATCAGATTCTCATAAAGGGAAAATATGATGTCATAAAGTTATTAATCATTGTGGTTTCAGCATACATGCAATTAAACAACCCCATTAATGATTAATTTCCCACTCTGATATTCATGGTGGTGGCGATTGTAAGCATGATAATAATGATAACAAACATTGGCTCCTTGTAGTTGTACTCATTTTAATTCATGTTGCTTGCTTTTTTGTAATGCTAAAGCTCAGTGAACCAGGCCACACATGATTTTAATCTTTCCCCATCCCTCCTGCTGTAGTGTGTTCGTGGACAGCTACCCTTTCTCAGGAAGGAAATCACATGATGTGTAAAAGTGATCATCTCATTCCCGCTGAACACCTTGATAAATGGGGTTGAAGGTGCAAATTAATCATTTGACTTCTTCCTCATGTTCTTAAATAAGCTATGTTCTTTATTATTTTTGACTTACATTTCACCAAGTGTATTGTGTTCAGATTTTTGGTATATTTTGAGTTGAAAGGAGCTGTACAGTGATCAGTATTACATGCTCAAACGTCTTTGGCACTTTCTACTGAGCAGACCAGACAGGTATTTTTTTCTATCATACTGTGTCAACCTTAACCTCGTATTTCCCTTTCCTAACCCAAGACAATTTCAAGAATGATGATATAGTACTAGAATAAAGAGACAGAATAACAAAAAATGTTTTGCTTCTTCTGTTATAGCCAACAGTATGGGCAGGGGTGGGCAATTTGGGATTAGAGATTTTGCAATGGTTGATATGGTTGATATGCCATGGGTGTGTTAGGCCTTGAGCAGAACTTTTGTATGGCAATTTAAAATTTATACATGATTTTCATCAGAAAGAACTTTGATTTGTCAGGGATTTAACTTCACTTTCACCGGATAAGCCAAAAAAAAAAAACTAAACACTATATACAAGTCTAGATTCCAGATGCCTCATTAAAACTGGACAGATATATCAACCAGGTCAATATATTGGTCATTAACAGCTAATCACAGATGTATCATCAGTGTATATATGGCCCAATAACTAACATTTTAAACTGCAGTAGAGAAATGCCAAAGATATGTTTTTGTCTCCAAAGACAAACTGTAGCTTCTTTCTTCGTCTTTAAAAACAAATGTATTGGAGCCTCTTAAAGGAATTTTGTTTATGTTATGTATTTATTTATCATCATTATGTATAATTATCAGATTTAAAAAAAACAAAAACTCAAATATCAAGATCGCTGCATTCCTCAGAAATCAAGTTTCAGAATTAGCTTAAATGGCCAGGTATGTGTACACATATGAAGAATTTGACTTGTTCTCAATGTACATACAAAGAACAAGCATAAAGAAAAAAAGCGTATAGAGTATAGTACACAAATACACACACCTTAAACAAAAGCAACAACATTTATAGACAGCAAGAAAATAGTGTAATGGAGAAGAGTGCAAAGGATGTCGAGTATCCTAAATACATGTTTTTGTTTAGGTGTTATTATGAGGTAGGTTGATATGATATATAAAGTATCAACAATATATACAACATGAACAACTACTGAGTTATAAAAATGATGAATAAATAATAATAAATAGTATATTATACAGGTAGATGTTAGGTTATTTACAGTGATTGTTCCTGACACTGTGTGTCTGCTGTTAACTGTTCATCAGAGTGATGGCCTGTGGGTAGAAACTGTTCCTGTGTCTGGTTTCAGTCTCGCTATATGCCTAAATATACAGTAGTTGATGGCAAAAGTAATTTAGTAAATGTAAAAAGCAGTAGGTTGACAAAGAAGACTGTGATTACACATTGGCATCAAAGCACAATATCTTTATTAAGATGAATATAAAATATATCATACTAGAAAAAGAGAAATAATGTATGAATACGTGAGCAGTTGATACTACTTGATTTCTAGCACTACTTTCTTCCACTGCTTGAGAAGTGGGTTAACGTGGGTTGCCAAATCCGTGTTGTATCCTTCTTTGAGGATTCAAAGTAGCGCTGCTTATTTGTTTTATAATTAAAGAACATCTACTGCATTTTTACTATGGAGGCTGATGTTTATTTCACTCTAATAAGTTAATACAACCGGTGCGATACTTGTTTGAACAGCAAAGGGGCAAAGTCGCCAACTTTAACCAAGTTAGGTATTAACTGCGGCGGTTAATGACCAACCCCAAACTGGCAACGTAAATGCAGCTTCATTTCCTGTTCCCTGCCACGGTTCTTTGGACTCACTCGCCATTTTGATACAGTCGAGTAGGGCAGGGACGAAGCCGTTAAAGTTGCAGCTAACCAGCGACGTAACAACAAAATCGGAGACGCTCTGAAGAAGAACATTTGGTGAGAATCTGACTGAATCCGCATAGAACATTTGTTTTAACTTAACGATTTTTTAATTTTTTTTTTACTGTGCTGTTCGTATGTTTCGACGGTGAATGATGTCTTTGTAGCTAACGGTAGGTAGCTAGCTCGCCATAGCTAACTGAAATCGACCTCGAGGCGAGCTAAAACCGATGTGGACAAGCACGAAAGATAAAGATAGCTTACTTAAGTTTAAAGTAGACGGCTAAATTAGAATGCAGATGTTCAATGTCCTCATTTTAACGTCGCATGGATTTAAGGTGTAATTGAGACATTTTCACAACCTCGCAGCAGCGTGTCATCGTAACGTTATTAAAGGGCTAACGCTAGCAATCTAAAAGTTAGGCCCAAGCGGTCGACTGTTGCGATGATTTCAACCCAGATTACAAAATATAATGGCAACCTGTCGTACCTGTAATGTACGATATTTCGGCAGCACGTCGCCTCTAATTAAAGTACTTCTTAAAGATATAAATGGTGACTTTACACCTCCTACAAAACTAATATCCTTTATTTAGATGGGAATCATTGCAGGGCTTTTGTATGTTGCGTTACGTTTAGCTAGGCAAGGTGTATCTAATCAAAAGATCGGATAATTAGTTCCGCATTTGTGTGATCATGAACGACTGTATCGAAACTGGTCGGAACAGATCTTGATCATGTTGCTTTAATCCTGTTGGCTGAGACGTTTGCAGTATAGACCTGTCTTAAAGTGATACTAGTCTGACCCTTTTCACGAATAAAAAAAACTGTTTCTCAAACTAGGATCTAAGGCGTGTATATGTAGTGTGAATCAATAGATAATTCTAGATGCTAATATAGACTTGTGGTTCTTATTTATTGTTTGTTTTAGTAAGGACCAATAGAGCTGGCATAGATAGACTGAAATCAGCAGTGTGTATCATATTGTTGTTAGCAGTTGCTAATTTGCAAGATATAAGGAGGTAAAATTAGTTTATCACGATTCAATAAAGCACATGTAGCAGGAACTGCAGAAGACTTGAAGTGAGCACAAGTTTTTGCTGAACCAATCAGGACTTGTACATGAATTTTGCAGCCGTTTTCAAGTGTTGAGATTGCAAGTTCCAAGACTTGACTCCTTTTACAGAATAGGCACTCTTAGCAAAAGAAGCTTCAGCAATGTGAAGATGTGATGCTGCACGATTTGAAGTTATGAACACAGTTTGTGCCATCTTGTCCTGCATTTCTCATCAGTAATTGATCTGTTACTAATTAAGCTTGGGCATGTCTAAAGCAAACTATTGGCAAAGTGAAGTCAAACATTAAGCTATGTTTACACCACTGTTTCTCCCACCCTGGTTTAATGGTTACCAAATATTGTGTTTTCTCATTTCAGAAGAGAACAATGAGTGGTTGTCGTGTCTTCATTGGCCGCTTGAGCCCGCATGCCAGAGAGAGGGATGTGGAGAAGTTTTTCAAGGGATATGGACGGATTCGGGAAATCAACTTGAAGAATGGATTTGGCTTTGTGGTGAGTGACTGACGGACCTCTTTGTGTGAATTACAAATTCTGGTCCTTTTTGCGTCTTTAGAAAATAACCTTTTCTTTCTTCCCCACAGGAATTTGATGACCACAGAGATGCAGATGATGCTGTGTATGAGTTAAATGGCAAAGAATTGTGCAGTGAAAGGTACTGAAATCTTAAATGGTTTCTTTGTGTTCTTAATTAGACTAAATGGCAGGTCTTTAACCAAAAAGAAGTGCAGCATTTAACTACCATCACAGCAAGGTTAGCCAATACTGGTCTTCACCCTCCTCCTACATGTTTTTGATTACCTCCTGAATACTAGCTGTGTGGTGTAACATGTTTACTCCCCACCATGAAGAACATCTTTATTTTGTGAGGACAGAATTTAAAAGTCTGCAGCTTTCTTGCAGCGCTATATATATATATATATATATATATATTATATTTGTGTGTTTAGACAAAACTGAATTTGGAGTGTTCTAAAACTGCAGATACTGTGCTGCAGACAAATACCATGTTGTTCCTGAGATGTCAGGTCTGCTCTAAATTCTCACGATTCACAGTGGGAGACATGACTCCTAAGTCCCTCAAAACAAGAAGTAAACATTCATACAAGAATAACTTCAAATAAAAAATAGTTTCAGTGAAATGCACGGCTTACAACTGTGGATCAGATACTGTGTCCTAATTGCTGTAAAATAACCTGCATGTGTGCTGTTCTGGCAGTTGTTTAATAATTCAGTGTCTAGAGAAAAGCTGGAGCTGAAACAGACAACATCACTGCAGTTCTTTATTTCCTGTGAAGTAGGATGTGTCTGATGCATTTAATAGTGAATTCCCTCCTAAAAACAAAGTTTAATCCATTAAATGGTTTATTTTAAGTCAGCTCAGACAGAATGATGACTAACTATATGACTATCATGGACTTAAAATCAACCACTTATTTCTTCCTTTATAGACCTATTTGTAACATTAAAGTTTTTTACTCATCACTAAAATGTTCTCACTCTTCTTTTCAGGGTCACTATTGAGCATGCTCGCTCCAGAAGAGGAAGAGGTGGCGGCCCTGGAATGGGTCGTTTCGGCGGAGGTGGCGGCGGTGGAGGAGGTGGAGGTGGTGGTGGCGGCTATCGTCAGTCTCGCAGCAGTGGATCCAGGTAGATTTGCCAGGAGTTTTGCCACATAGCCAAGTGAAATCTTTTGTCTAATTATAGAACTGTCATGAGAAAACATTGTTTAATTGTGTTATCATATGTCGTCATGGATATGCAATGCAAATAAATTATGAAGAAACTGGAGAGACAGTTTTCTAGCCAAATAAAGTAGCATGCTTGTATTTGAGTAAACGCAAATGATGAATATGTCACAAAGCTTCTCTACTCTTGCCAATATAAAGAACACAATTTGTTATACTTATCCTTTGATTGTGATTAGTAATCCTATCTTTCATCGCGTTGTAAGGTGAGGGCGTATATCTTATTTCATCTGGTTGTGCCAAAGTCAAAGTGCAGTTTATTATATGCATTCATGTGGCAGAAAACACGTGCAAAAAAAATGTGATGCTACTCTTTTTAGTAGCATTAGTCAAGTCATTTATGTGAACCTGTTGTTCCACTACTGAATCAAATTCAAATATTGACACAGGTCGTAGCTGTCAGAGTAAATACAACCCCAGTGAACATGAAGCAAAATTGTCTGTGCAGTGAGAATAAATCCAGGTGAAATTTATTGCCCGTATTTAATACTCAGGTCTTTCCAGTTTGATTTGGATGTCGCCTTTTGTAGTAAAAAATTTGACCTGCCCTCTTTTCAGTGGAAAATGTCGTATTAAAGTATCTTTCTATTATTTTTTTTACTTGTTGACTGGACAGGTATGGACCTCCTGTGCGGACTGACCACAGGCTCATTGTAGAGAACCTCTCTTCACGGATTAGCTGGCAGGTAAGCGCTTATTAAACTTTCTTGTGTATCTAACAACACAGGCTTTTAAAAAAAAGTGTAAACATCACCCTTTTAATGAAATGTTTTTTTAGAATAAAGCAGCATTCACTTGATCGGACCAGGTCAGTATGTCTATAGTCGGATTACATAAAAAAAAAAAAAATCTAAATTGGCCAATTAACAATAGAAAGCCCCCAGTGTATATATATATATTTTTTTACTTAACCTCCGTCTACATTCCCCCCCCCCCCCCAGAAAAAAAAGCACGTTATTGCTGCTGATATGAATTCTTACCAAAAACATTTAACTTGTTTTTTAACAGCTGCTCTGATATGGTTTCCTTTAATCAGAGGTGAATGCACATCCTCCACGGAGGTGTCAGAAGTGTGTAGCGCCCTCTCCTGGTTGTTTTTCTGAATAGTGTCCATTTGGTGCCTCTCCTCACACGCAGTTGCCGCCGGTCTAAAGTCTTGGCTGGGCCCCGTAGCGGGTGAAAGTGGTCTAGCGCAGGATACGGTAGCCTTAGGAGGTCCGTAGCCACAGTCTGGAGGTTCTGTGGGCTGGCATCCCCGACTGCTGTAACCCCCCTCAAATCCACGGTCCCTACACTCTCCCGTTTGGGTCTTTTTCTGTTGCTGATGGAGCTGGGGGGGGTGTTGAGTCGGGCGCACACCCCTCCCCCTACTTACACTCTGGTGGTTCCTTACTTGTGGAGGCCGGATGCTGAGTCAAGGCCGAGGTCGTTTCTCAAGGGCTTAACACTGCATTGGTTCCCATTTGCTATTTGGACAAGTGGCTCTATGCTAATATCTTCCTGGGTATGGAGCGGTAAGTAGCATAAAACTCATGTGATTGGGTTTGTTCAGGGTCGGGTGGTAAAGGGGTGTTGAATTACAGTCTCAAATGGGAAAGGAAGCAGTTTTACTATGTAAACACTTAACGACTTTTGAGCCAAATATACTTTATTGATCATATGAACATAAAGAAAATCTAGATCAGTTTTGTCCACTTACCCCATAGCACTATTATCCAACCACCAAATAAATACAAAGGTTCATCTCACATGCTCAGACACAAAATCAAATATTAACTTGTGTGCAAAAAACAATGCATAGTTTTAACCTAAAATACATTAAAGCCCTAACTGCTGTTACCTGTCAGGCGTCTCACTATATGGAGCTGAATTTGTTTTTTGCTGATGATGAGCTAAAAACAACTAAAAGCAAATTCATGGAGACAGTGAATGGGACTTTAAAAACAGTTTGAGTAAAGACAACACTTGTCCACACAAACCATTTTCAGTGGCTCTTTTTATTTACATGCCCTCCACTGAAATGGGAGCTTATCAAGTGACAAAAGTCAGCATTAGATAACCCATGTTTCAGTGTGTGCTGGTGTCTTGCTGCCTGCTCACTTCTCTCCTCCAGGTCTGAAAAGGTTCTCACTGGCACCTCGGGTTTTGTTCTCGGTCACTAATCCTATATTATGCTTTGAAACAGGACCTGAAAGACCTGATGAGAAAAGCAGGTGAAGTTACCTTTGTGGACGCTCACAGACCCAACAAAAATGAAGGGTGAGTTGCTCTCCTGTCAGTTAAAACCTCTTAAATAGTCTTTGTCTTCTGCGTTTGGTCCTAATGAACGTTTTGTTTCTGCTTCAATACAGAGTGGTTGAGTTTGCATCCCGCAGTGACATGAAGAATGCCATCTCAAAGCTTGATGGGACAGAACTGAATGGACGCAAGCTAAAGATCTTTGAGGACAGCAGAAGGTGAGTTGTTGTTAAAACTGTAGCTGTTTACATGTGTTTGCACTTTTGTGGCCCCCGATAGTAGCAGCAAAAAATGATAACATCAGTTACCTGGACACAACTCCTCACTTCCTGAGGGCTGGTACCTTTTGTATTTGTTTTCATGCCAATAGTTACATGAGAGAAGCATTATCACTCTTAATGTCTGTGCATTAAATATGAAGCTAGACCCAGCAGACACTTAGCTTAGTATAGAAAATGGAAGCAAGACGTCTACCACAGAGAAATGATTCGGTGGTTGAACCCAATGCACCAAACAGAACCTGACATAATTTTGGATTCTTGTTTTTTACATATAGATCCTGCCCAGTGTGTTTTGAAGATTGTCATGAATTGTAGTATTGTTATTCCATCCATGGTGAAACTGCATAATTCTACAGGATGGATCTTAAAAATTACCATTCCTCTCTTCCAACAGTCACAGCAAGAGCCGCTCCCGATCCCGCAGCTACTCCCGCTCCAAGAGTCGTTCCAGGAGCCGCAACCGTTCCAGGAGCCGCTCCAGGTCCGCCAGTCGCACCCCAGAGAGGAGGACATCAGGAGGGGGCAAGGCCACTGGCAGATCCCCCTCCAGGTCCAAGTCTCGCTCCAAGTCTCGCTCCAAGTCCCGCTCCAGGTCTCGCTCCCGCTCACCTGCTCCCGCTCAGAACAAACAGTCTCGCTCCCGGTCACGCTCTCGCTCCCGCTCCCGGTCACGTTCCCGCTCTGCCTCAGTCGACAGCAAGCACTGAGAGTGGTACATCCGTAGGCTGTAAAATAGACTGGTAGTTTGCTCACCATAGGCCTGACTGGTGGCATGTGATTTTTTTTTTTTTTTTTTTTTTTTTTTTTTTTTTTTTTTTTTTTTTTAAATGAAGGGGAGGAAATTGCCTTTTTTATGGCTTCTTTTGAAATGACATCTTCAGTCATTAATGTTGCCTAGATTGACTTAGATTTCTTTATGTTGTTTTTGTTAAGATCAACTTCCATGGGGAAAATTGTTGTTTTTTTCTTCCTGTTACTTCATGATTTATGAACTTCCCTCTTTTAAAAACTCCTTCATATTTTTGATGAAATACCAAGTGACAAACATTTTGATCAGTGGTACCTGTCACAGTCCTGCAGTCTATCCTAGCTGTTTGCCATGTTATGATTCCATCCGCTCCCCTGTGCTTTGCCTGAGTGTTCAGAGCAGTTCAAAGTTTAGGTGGGAATGGTATTCATTCTCCAAAATGTTGTATGTTTTTGTTTGTGATGCGGGTTCTTGGCATTGCCGTGAAACTGTGATTATGCTTCTGATGAGGCACCGTAACGGGTGCCTCCGTGTGTTGCATTCACTGCCCTGATATGTGAACATAACAATGCAAACATCTCAGTTGGTGGTTTATTTCAGCTTTCTTGTGTAGTGATGTTGGAATCTGGCATTTGTTTTGACTGGCTTTTTTTTGGGGGGGGGTTCAACACTGCTGTATCAGGACCTTGTCTTGTATTTGTGATTTAATCTTTGCTTTTATTTACTTTATCTCCAGCCGTGGCCTGTGGGGTATTGTGAGTCTGAACGCAAGTGTGTCAATTTCAGCAGGAAGAAATGTTTCTAAATAAGTTTATTAATTTGATACTAATAAAACACTCACTGCATATTGTCCTTTAATTTTTTAACGTCCAGAAAGAAAGGTGACTTTTTTTTAAAAATATTTTGTGAATGTGGGTCAGGAGACTCGTACTTTAAGTCTCTGCAGTTTAATCGAATAAAGCTTTCACAAACTGTAAAATCCGGCAGCCCAAATGTATTCTGTCCTGCAATGAATACATACATACATACATACATACATACATACATACATACATAGATAGTGTGCTGCTAATGCAGATCAGTGTGGGAAAGTGTTAGTTTGCAATACGGTTGGTAACCAAAAACAAGTTACAATTTTGAGCCAAATGCGTAGTGAATTTGAATTTTGGTTCTGCAGATTGATTTCTAAACGTAATCAAACAAAGGCTACATATCTGCAAGATCAAGGCTATCTGCCAGGACCAATGTATGTCATACATGAAGTTGCGTATGTATAAAACATTTGTCTTTAACGGTGGGTCCTGCAGGTCAATATTTAGCAACAGCGTGTCTGTGTTTATAATGCATGGATGGCTAATGTCACAACAGTAGTGAAAGATGGACCGCAGTGAACACTCCTGTGACTTCACTTTATTAAAGAATATGAAAAGTCAAAGTACAATGCATGTGGGAAGTTGTTCAGCAGTAAATCAGGTTGTACATCAATCAGAAATTTATTCTCTCTTACTCTCTTTACATCCTGACAGCAATCAATAAATCAAATGCTCTTACAAAAATGACAGAAGTTGGTGGCTGACTGTTGCAGGGCTGTAGTAAGCGTGGCCTGAATTAATGACCTGCTGGCCTACCTACACTAAATTATAAACGCAACACTTGTTTTTGCCCCATTCATCATGAGCTGAGCTCAAAGATCTAACACTTTCTCTATGTACACAAAAGGCCTATTTCTCAAATATTGTTCACAAAACTGTCAATCTGTTAATGAGCACTTCTTTACCGAGATAATCCATCCACCTCACAGGTGTGGCATATGAAGATGCTGATCAGACAGCATGGGTATTGCACAGGTGTGCCTTAGGCTGGCCACAATAAAAGGCCACTCCAAAATATGCAGTTTCATCACACAGCACAATGCCACAGTGTGCCGCAAGTTTTGAGGGAGCGTGTGTATGACAGACCACTTTCCTGCACTGGTGGATGATCCCTGGTGAGAACTTGCTGCCATCTTACATGAAGGAGAAAGCTAGTTTCACAAATTATAATGTTTTTCCTTTGCCCACAGTGGGAAATAAATCACTAAAGTGAACATAAACTGATCCAAAGGAAACATACACCTACAGTATATGCTCACACACATAGACATCAAAAGCTTTCTTCCTTTGTTTGGTATATTTTCATAAATTAATATATATTCCTGTTAGCGCACAGCTTTCAAACAATTATATTTGTTGAATAAAAAATCAAGTGGAGAGATTAGACTCTAGTTCCGTTGCCCTATCTTTCCTTTCTCTCTTTCAGCATCGGCTCCCTGTTGTGTTTTTCTTGGCTTGTGTGGAGGTAAGTGGTGATGAACTAAACTACCAGTGCCTCGAGTTTACAGCTAATTAGCCAGATATAGCTTTGTGTCTTTCTAAAATAAATGACCCATGAGCTACTAGCTAATGTAATAAGTTAGCTAAAGTTTAGCTAAGACAATATATCATGGCCATACAGGCTAATATAATATACTTAATGGAGACACTACAGTTGAATACAGTAAAATTTGTGTCTAATAACATCATCACAATCGCCACATTGATGTGCAAATTAGGCATGAATTATTTGCCTACATTTGACAAGGCACTGCAGGTGAACAGGATTAACAAAATAACTAAAGCATATCACCACAGAACTTCCTCAGCTAATGACTTACATCAAGAGTCTTTTCCCCTGAAATTTTACGTTTAATATGCAGATTAGATGGTTTTGGTTCATTTAAAAGAAATCTACAGATGCAAACAGATGGAGGTACTAAGGCCTAAAAACAAACCATTTAAATGTGTATTTTGTAGTTTTTCTTTCCATTAGAGTAAAAGAAGACATGGAAGCAAAATACACCACCATCTCAAAATTGACCACTACATGAAAAAAGTGTCCTGCCTTAAACAGTAACTTCATCATTTGGACAGCAGGCTCCTCATCTAATAATTGTCCATTCTATAAGTTTGTTTTATGCTGATATATCTTAACATGATACAGACAGTCCTCCTGTGAAAATAAGTCCCTGTCGTGTGTGTGTGTGTGTGTGTGTGTGTATGCACTTGGTAAGTGTAATTATAATAGCAATGTATTTGATCAATGTAGTCAGGCAATTCAATATTCTGTTGCTTGGCTGTCTGAAGCTGAAAGTTATTTTGCATGTGAAACAAAACATATTTAAACAATTACTTTTAATGTCCCTCTCCTTGGTGCAGTCATTTATTCAAAATATATATTTTTCACTTTAGCCCCTGCCCCCCAAAATGTCTGTACACGTCCCTGCATATATGTCTTTAAGAAACACATGTCTCCAAGGACACTACACATAGTATAAGCAAGGAGGGCCCATTGATGAAACAGTTCTTATAAATAAGCTATGATAACAGCTTATGCTGCAGCTTATACTAATCCTTAAAGCCCATGCCATACAGTCCATGAAAACCTTGATAGTGAATGGTTCCTCTTCCCAAAAGCAAGAGCTAAACGAGGTTGTTTGCAGGCTTGTTCTAAGTTGGCAAATCTTAATATATTTACTAATAGAAATGTGTGTACATGAGAACAACAGGTCATTCAGTATTTCAATCGTGTTCGCCTTTAACCACGTGGTGGCAGTACCTGTTTGTGGGAAGATGTCATCAAGATGGATATTAGGAAGAATACTTGGCTGTGCATATTGAATAGGAGTGATCAATAGTATGACATCAGCAGGGCAGGTGCCTGAAAATCCAGGTGAGATCAAAACATTGAGTAAAAGTGGCTGATTAAAATACACCAAATTGCATAATGAGAGAAAGTGAAACTGCTACACTTGTGTCCCTGAAGATTTTCCATTTTACAAGCAGCACTCTGACATGCAAAGGTGGTGTAGTTGGTAGCAGTGCTCCTGTGTTTCTGTGCAGTGATAATTTGGGGAAATCGATCTGGCGACACGGCTTGTGTACACGGATCCGCCCAGACCTGCACTGGCTGCACCTGCCAACAAAGTCGGCAAAATGCAGCGCGGAGAGAGAGACCTTCGATGACGTTGTTGGGATAAAGGTATGGGAGGTGTGTGATGCCAGAGATACAAGTCAGTTGAAGACGGCCGAGAGCAGCGTCGTTCAAATGAACCTGTCTATGGCAGAAGATAAGGGCCACCATAAAACAAAACATGCTCTGTTTCTCATTATAATGACATAATCTTGTAATAACAGGGTCTTTCCTGACACAGCACAACATTTTATGTCCTCTCCTATAGTACTGCAAAGTTACTATGACCATTCCAGCTCTTAAACAAAAATAACATGCTTACTTAGTCTAGCTGAAGAGTGAGAGAGATCAGCTGGCTCTCTGGTGTGGCCAGAACAACCTGGAGCTTAACACGCTCAAAACTGTGGAGATGATCGTGGACTTCAGGAGGAGCCCCCCAACTCTGCCCCCCATCAACATACTCACTGTGTCTGCTGTGGAATCCTTCAGGTTTCTGTGATCCACTATTTACCAGGACCTGAAGTGGGAGCCCAACACGGACACCATCATCAAGAAAGCCCAGCAGAGGACGTACTTCCTGCGCCAGCTCAGGAAGCTCAACCTGCCTAAGGACCTGCTGATCCACTTTTACACAGCTATCATCCAGTCTGTCCTCTGCACGTCCATCACTGTCTGGTTTGGATCTGCCACCAAAAAGGACAGGGTCAGACTACAACGGACAGTCAGGACTGCAGAAAAGATCATAGATTATACATTTCTAGAGTCAGGAAACAGGCAGGAAACATCACTGCAGATCTATCTCACCCCGGATACAATTTGTTATAGCTTCTCCCCTCTGGTAGGCGTTATGGAGCACTGTACGCCAAAACCAACAGGAACAGTTTCTTCCCATAAACCATCACTCTGATGAACAGCTGATTTCTGACTCACGGTGTCAGGAACAATTCTTGTGCAATAACCCAGTAACTCTCCACTTATTATTTATTCACCATTCTCTATGTCAGTGCTGTTCATACTATTATATTGTCATATTGTAGATACAGAATACCAGTCCACCTACCTCAAGTCATAACTCCTGAACAAAACACTTATACTTATTTATTCCAGCATCTTTTGCACTACGCTTCATTGCACTGTGTACATGTGTACATGTATGCATGTATATGTACCCGTATATCACATCCACCTCCGACATGTATTCCTGCATCCTTTGCACTCTGCTCACTGCACTGTTTGTCAATATGTCTATATTGCTTTTTTTCATAGTGTGTATATTTGTGTTGTCTACATTGAAGTCTGTGTCTGATTTTATTTTATTTTTATTATTGTGATTTTATATTTTTGTATGAGTAAGCGCATCATGAGCAATGTACAATCCTGAGTCAAATTCTTCGTATGTGTACACATGCCAGGCATTACAGCTGATTCTGATTTTGATTCAGCAGAATGAGTGCATAACAGGCACCATCACAATTTAATAAGCCTATACATCACACACACATCAGAGTGTTCACACAGCCAACATTAGCAACATGTGATGGGATCTGCTTGAGCACATCTGGAGGTAGTCGGGCTCACATTTTATTTAACTCTTAGGTAGATGTAAATACAATCTGTAGCCTACAACACTCTGGCATCCACACAGAGCATACCATTAGAGTTCACAGATATTTGTTTTTAGCTAGCTAAAATATAGCAAGCAAGAAGCTTGAAAGAGACACACCTCTAATAACTAATTATGGGTTTATTATGTATCATGAAAGCACCAAAAGATGTGTTATTAACAGAACTATGTGAAAAATTAAATCAATACAGGTGGGAAATTAATGATATAAAGTAAGAAATAACTGTGTGGTGGGGTGCATTTACAAGAGGACTAATAATAAAATAAATAATTAAGAATTTGTCAACTGGACAACGACTTACTGTGTGATTTTTTTCAGGGAGTCTGGGGCAGATTTGCAACCACCTCAAATTACTCACATGCAGGTTGAAATGAAAAGGTTAGAGAAGCGAGCTTGTGACCGGGAGGTCGCCGGTTAAGTCCCCGGACCGGCAGGATAAAATCTGGGTGTGGAAAGTAAACCAAGCAGTGCTTGCCCTCCCTCATTTACCACCACTGAGGTGCCCTTGAGCAAGGCCCATAACCTCCAGCTTCCAGGTGTGAATGTGTAACTATGTGCAAAAGAGAGCTCTCAGTGAAGCTCCCCTCAATAAATAAAGGTAAAAAAAAAAAAAGCAGGACCAGATTGTTTTATTAACTGGATAGAGAATCACAGCAGACCACATTTCAATACCAGGCATAAATGGGGTGAATTCTGATATCTAGAGGGGATCATCCAGCTGCCCTGTGGAGGTTTAAAAAATAAAAAGTCAGGTAGTTGATGCTTTTTATCCAAAGTGACTTCCGATTGCTACATATATATATCAGAGGTCGCACGCCCCTGGAGCAACTACGGGTTAAGTCTAAGTCTTGCTCAGGGACACATTGGTGGATGTGTCACAGTAAACCCAAGTAAACCCAGGTCTCCTGCACCATCACCACCCTTGGTGAGGTCCAAGGAGCTTTAGGTAGCTGTGGGAGATACTTATATAAAATAAATAGACCTACATAATACAAACTTTTTTAAGTTGTATATCCCTACTATTGCCAAAATAAAAAAACTCGTTTTGCACCCCCCTCGCTTGTGTGGCACTAGTCACCCCTCATACTCTCGGAGCAGCGTGGTAGGCACAACAAGCTCAGCGGTCGGTCGGTTCACTCATGCGCTTCTCCCACTGCAGTTCCTCCGCGGCACAGAGGACCACACCGACCTGCCCGGCTTAACAAGGACGGAGAAATGAGCTCGTCCTCCGCCGTCCACATCGCAATAACGTGAGCGTGTCACGGCTTTAACTTACTTCACGGACACAGACGCGCGCGCGCGCACACACACACACACACACACACGACCAGCACTGGTGTATTGTTGACAAATCCCCACCTCGGTGTCGGACAGTCCCACCCGCAACCCGGACCATGGCGGAGAGAAGTGGCAGATTGAGTTTCCCCGGCAGCGGGGCTCTCAACAGACCGGTGCCCATGAACCTCTTTGCAACATGGGAGATAGATGGATCCTCCCCTAACTGCATCCCGAGGTAAGGCATTGCACCGTCCTTTTAAACTTTAGAGCCTGCGTTTCCAATGCGCCAGACGTTTAGGCTGTCATTTGTCGGATTGCTAACGTTCCAGCTGCACAGCGGCTTACCACCAGCTAGATGAATTATCATGCCAAGTGGATGCCCATGCAGGCCCTGCAATGGCATAATGCTCATTCTGCTATATGCATTGTTTAAAGATAGTGGTAAATAAAATACAAAAAGGTGGGTAAATTACTGTATGGTTTCTGGTTGGGGAGCCCCATTTGACAAACAGGCACCAACACAAACAAAGACCAATTCATAAACAAATTATCCAGCTCCATGGTTGGTGCAGTGTTAAATCAGGCTGTAAAGGTGTTTATTCTTCAGATATACTTTGTGTTAAAAACCCTGAATGCTCATAATCACCCACCCAGCTGTTAAGATAACCAGCTTTATGCCAGATCATTGTGCCAGGCTGCACCATGGAGACCATTTGGCTCCTGTGACCCCCAGAGACTCAGAGGCTGTGCTCACACTGAAAGCCCCTGGTGCCAAATTGTGATGTATTGCTCAGGTTAGGCTGGTAGGCCATTATTAGACTCCAGATTCAGTTAGTAGCTTTTTTTCTGGCACAACCTTCATCTGTGTCATGGAGATGGGTTTCTTAAGGTGAGCTCAGAAGCTGTTATGATTTCCACTGTAGGGCTGCAGCTAACGATTATTCTCATTATTGGTTAATCTATTAATTGTTTCGTCTTTTTAAATGTCAGAAAACAATGGGAAATGCTCATAATGTTTCCAAAAGCTCAATGTGATGTCATCAAATGAGTTTTTTCATTTATTAGACCAACTCTTCAGAATCCAAAGATATTCATTTTACAGTGACACGAAGCAGAGAAAAGCAGCATATCCTCACAGTTTAGAAGCTAGAGTTATTAAAAGTTTGGAATTTTGCATAATAAACGATTAATTGACTATCAACATTTTTGCAGATTAACTTTTTGTTTAACGAGAAATCTATTATTCAACTTATCGTTTTCTCTCAAAGGAGTTCTTTCTTGTCTGTGTTGTCATTGCGTATAATTTCATTCTTTATCTTGAAAATATTACTTTTACAAAACAGAGCTAACTTGTGGTCCTTTTACTAGCTTTTTCTTCATCAGCGTTTGTTTGCATTGTTTGTCCATCTGGTCTATAACAGACACTATTCAAAATAAAATCAGAAATTGGAGCTGAAACAATAAACATTCAGGTGACAGAAAATTTATCAGTAAGGTGAAAACATTTTCTGGTTACAGCTTCTTCTTTTCATTTCATTTAGAAAATTTAATATCTTTGACTTTTGGACTCTTGGTCAGACAAAACAAGCAATTTGAGGACGTCATCTTGGGCTGTGAGAACTTGTGATGGGCATTTTTGCAACAAAATAACCAGCAGAATAATCAATAATGAGAATAATCGCATTAGCCCATATTCTCTGGGTCTTTAAGCGCGCTGTGTAATCTAGTTCTATCTGAAACCTTTCTTAATATTAAAATTAGCCACATTGTCCTGTAACCTTGTTAAGCAATTACAGAAAATTAGCTTTCAGACACTTACTGGTTATGTCAGATGTTTTTCATGCATTGAATAGTATAAATGAAAAAAAAAGAGGCACCACACTTGTATCCGCTGTCTATTTTCCTGAAATGCATGTTGAGTCATGAGACAAACAAGACATCAATACTAGATGTAGGACTCTTTTGGGAGATGTAAAAACATACCTCTGGGTGTTGTATCCATTTTTAAACATTCTGAAGATTCAGATCTATTTAAAGTAATTTGTCATTTGGAGTCAGCATGCAGGCGTTACTCTCTCATTAACCTTGCAGCTCCATGCAAGGTTCTTTTTCTTTAGCACTTTAAACTTAGCTAAAACCTCACTGGAAAAGGTCAGAAAAAAGACCCAAGACCCCTAGTGTTTCTGGAGAGCATATTGAAATCTAATGAATATTCAGGCTTGGATTATTCATTTTTCTTTGTGGTTTAAATCCCACTTGACTAATACCTGCTGTCAGACTTGGTCAGCAGCTGTCAGCCTGTGGAGAAGCTGTAATTAATATGGGGGTTAGGGGAGTATATGTGTGTTTTTATTTATTTATATTAAAGTGATGACAGTCTCTCCTTAACATCTCTCTATCCTCTTAAGTTAATACTAATTCAGTGGGTAGTACATTACATGGCTTTTAGCTGAAATAAGACTACTTCATTTTCAGGAATTGCGTAGCTGGGATGTTATTCAGCAGAGTGGACAAGTAGATAAAAAGGTTCCTGTAACTAAAACGCAGGTTTAATCCCCCGGTGACCCTGCTTGTGTGTCATGACCACACGAACAGTGTAGGCCATCACATGAAGCTGCTTGACTGTAGAGATCTACTTTATTTTAAATGAGGGAGTGAGTTGGTGTGAATGGGGCTCAGCAAAGTCATCTCACTTCTTGTGTGAAGGAAACTGCCAGTCAAGATCACTGCAGCTTTCTATTGACTGCTGTTTGTCAGAGTTTAGACAGGAGGAAGTCAGCTTGTTAACCAGATGTCAAATCAACTGTCTCATTCAGTGATGCAGCCTCTCAAGGTGGCTAAACAGACAGACAAACAGGCTGTCCATCTTCACAGGGCAGAGAATTTTTTCCTTTTTTAAACATTTTTCAGCAGAGAAGTTAGCTCGCTTCTCTTAAAGCATCCAAACTGCGGAGTGTTTGAGCTCTAGCAGTGTAATGAAGCGTTTTTTTTAAATGATGTGTCCCTGTTTTTTTAATCTTGTGCACACACATGCAATACACATTCCTGCCAAAAGCTTCACATTATTCCACTGATGTACAGGTGGAGGAAATGCAACAGTACATCAACAAAGGCAGGGAAGAAGAAGATTGGCTAGCAGACATGTTTGTTAGCCCGCAAGGAGGCACACAATTTTTTTTGTTGAGCACTGAACGTAAACTTGCAAGAAAACTCTCCATAGGGCACCTTTAATATTGTTTTTTATTAAGAGGACTGAGAGGTACTCGCAGTGGAGGACACACATGGGAGAATCTTTTTGCAGATTTTAGCAAAGCACTAGAAGTTATTGCTCAAAATTGTGCACAATCAGTGTTTTCACACATTTAATTTACTCTATTTTATGAGTCACGCGGTCCTACACAGTCAAATTGATGCTCATCAGAAGCAGATCATCCCCAACATGCTGAGTCCTTAGTTTGTAATGAGACAAAAACTGTAAAAATGTATCTTGAGTCATAATTTAATAATGTCTGTGCCAGCAGCAGCGTTGGTAAGTGCTGTGCTGCTGTTTTAAAAGAATAATTCAACATTTTAGGAAACTCACTTTCTTGCCAAGGATGAGGCAATCAATACCACTCTCAGATCTGTTCATTAAATATGAAGCGGGAGACAGATTAACTCCAGATAGCCGCTGCTCTAGACCAAGAAAATTCTGCCGCATGACCCCATCATAAAACTGCAACTTGAGGTTTTTACGTTTTGTTTTTTGGGCAGATTAAACAAACGATAGCTTTAGAGGAGTTGGTAGGCGGCTTTTACCTTCAGACACAGCCAGGCTAACTGTTTCCCCCTGCCTCCAGTCTTTATGCTAAGCTAACCATTTCATGGCTCATATTTAACTGACAGATATGAGAGAAGTATTGATTTTTCTTTTCAAGAAAGAAGAAAAAAGCATATTTCCCACAATTTCTGACCATTGCTTTTACTTCATCAGTGTGAGTTGTCAGGTCATGGATGTAGATAGATTTCGTTTAATATACAAGCAAACATAAAGCTACAATGACTGGGTTTTTAAGGGTAAGCAATACTTAAGTAGCTGGATAGTGGAGTAGCCAATGAGTCTGTAATGATAAGATGGGAAGGTGTGAGGTGAGACAACATATTCCAGGTTGTAGAGGGCCTGCTGTAGTAACATATCCCCATCCTTGTGGTGATCCAGGTTTAGACCAAAACATAGATGCCCTGTGTTTCTAATAGCAAGCCATACTTTTGTCAATATGAGAGTTTATATTCATTTGATCCACGCTGTATATAAGTCATTGTGCCTTAATCCGTTCCCGGGATCTGTTGACCTTGCTTGGGATTATCACTGTTATAACACTCAGGCAAACTACTGTATGTCTTAAGGGACCAGGTAATATTTTTTGAATTGAACCAGTACACTGTGTTCCTCTCCTGATTTTATCAATTTATCCTGTAATTTCTTCATGCCCCCATGAACGCCTGCTCGCTGTGGCTCGGAGGTCTCTGAAGCCCAAGGCTATTAGGCTGGGAGGCTTGTAGAAGTGCTGCCTCTGCACTGATCTCACGTTTCCTAGAGTCACTTCAGGACACATGCCGCTCCACGCTGAGATGTTTAATAATCACCTGTCATAGGTAAGGGAGGGCCCTTATTCACCTATCTTAGAGGGTGGTTGAATGATAATTGCATATAGTCTGGAAATCCAGATGTCAGATTTAGGTGCAAATGTAAATGTCGTCATGTGCACCTTTTTTATAAGGCAGCACAGAGAGTTTATGAGGATCTGGTCCACTGCTGCTCATAGTGTTAAGTCATGATGTGAAGCACATGAAGGGTACACTGAGGGTTGTCCTTATTATACTCCTCAGCAGCCTACCTAAGTGTCTGTCTGACACACCTGAGTGTGAAGGTGAAATGTACTTTTATGTTCTGCCACCTCATCTTGAGAGGCATTTGAATGAGCACCAAGTGCACCTTTTCATTGCTCAGTGTGTCTGAATGTGTTCCAATAATTTCACATTTATTCCCAAAGATGGACGTGTCTTCTAAGAGCCACTTCAGCCCTCGATCCTGCGTGCAAAATCAATCACGCTGGCGATGTTACCGCCTAAGCCTTTCTGATCTTAAGAGCCATGGGCAAGAAGCTGTGTTTCATCTTGGTATTTTTGAAGTGGGCATCAGTTGCATTTCTGCACATCATCCCACAGGCGTGAGGCTAAGTGCTGCGAGCGATGGGGCCAATCGCAGAGACAGAGCCGGGATTGAACGGGCCCTCGAGTGGCAGCTGGACCCAGTAGGCTGTCATATTTGGGCCTGTTGGAGGCGAGAGTGCTGAGATGTCGCTTTGAGCAGCAGCGAGACACTTGCTCTTTTGTACCCTGGCTGCCTGGGATGCTCACACTGTGAGAATTTAGAGTAGGATGAATGAGAGGCAGTTGAAGCCTCTCATTGTTTTATGTTGTGTCCTGTACTCAGTGCCTGTTCTGTACCAATGGTTTGGAGTTTATACAAAACTAAGGGTCTGCAGCCTTGCCAGCAGCTCTGTGAGGCTGCACTTAGTGGTGCTTTGAGCTAATTGCTAACAACAGCATGCTAACATGCGGATGTTTAGCAGGTATGATGGTTACCATATTTACCATCTTAGTTTGGGGTGTTAGCATGCTAACATTTGCTAATCAGCACTAAACACAAAGTACAGCTGAGGATGATGGGGAGGTCTTTAGTTTTGCAGGTATTAGATTATAAATCTACTTATTGGACAAATTAAAGGTCTGACGATGGCCGAGAAGAAAAGTTAAATGATCACAGAAGTTATTACAACTCATCTTAAGGGCAACATGAATGCCGGTAACAAATTTCATGGCAATCCATCCAATAGATATTTCAGTCTGGACTAAAGTGGTGGACCACTGCAGCAGCCTGGAAACTCAAACCATGTTACACTTGTTTCTCATTCAGATCTCTTTGTCTTTGTGAATCTCCCTGCTATATTCTTTGAATGTTAAATCAGACGGTCTTATGTAAGATATCCAGCCTCCTCCATCTTGCTGATGCAGCACGTCCTGGAGGACAGACGGGGCAGGACGGAAAAGGGCAGTCGCCTCCTCACTCCACACACACACACACACACACACACACACACACACACACACACACACACACACACACACACACACACACACACACACGTACACATTGGAGATGCTTTGTGACTCTGCAGGCAGATCCATTTTACCTCCAGCTGACTTTCCTCACGCCTCGGTGCGCAGCACTATGTCTGACTGCCTGTTTTTTGTGCTCTCCTATTATTACCCCAAAGACAGTGTTTGATAATATATGTTCAGATCTTGTTTTAATTCACTGCCTTTTTGCAAAATGAGTTTGGGATTACTGTAAATGGTTACTGGTTTTACCCAGGTGGTGTCAAGGATGCTTTCATGTAGTCAGTTTAATATTTGCAGCTATTAAGAAACAGCACAGGGACGTAGAAAGGAGTGTATCTTCTTTGTGTGAATAAAGGTTGTGAAAATAGCAAAAAAAAGATTAGAGGCCAATTTTGTGTTTGAGGAGTTTAATACTTTTGGGCTTCAGAGCTACAACTCAATTACTGTGCAAATTCTATGTGGATCTACAGCGCGGACATGTTATTAGCATACGCTCCCCAAATTAAATTCATACTAATTGGAAAATGGCCGCACATGTTACGCTTGAGAATACAGTGGAAAATGACATTTCTCTTTCAATTCAGCAGCACATTCGCTTCTTGGAAGAAAATGTCAACTCTGATGCAGCAGAGCTAAACCAACCGTCGCCAATTTGTGTGTCACTGTAAATGTTCAGTCCGGGGGCATAACCTCATCTTCACTGGGTCTTTTAGTCTAAATAGACCTCAGGGTGAGGCAGAGCAGACTAAATGGCATCCAGCTGGACCCGACACAAGCCAACAGCTTACTATTAAGATATCAAACAGTGAGGTTTCATTCATCAGCAAAAATGGCACAGTAAAATGTAATGCCTCAGTGTTTGCTTCCACTATCCACAGAGAATAATAAATAATTTATATTTCAGTATTTTACAGATTATTTTATAATGTGCCGAGCCCTAGTTGCTGGAATTTCAAAAGCTTTCAAATGTTATGTTTCTTCATTAAAGCAGCACTACTCTATTTAAAAATATTTGGATTACAAATGGAAAAAGTAACGTAAAATGTGTTACTCTCTGATAATTATCCCCTTTTTCTGTAGCTCTCCACACATTGTATTAGCGTCGTTCAGCTTAATGTTTTGGTTATATGGCCCATGACTTTACGGTTTTGATTCACTCTCCCCGTTCTCATTAGCGTTGTTGCTCTCAGCTGTAGGCAGCTGTTTTATTTTCAGTGAAAAAGCTATAAAAACACAGTGTGTAATACCAAACGCACTCCAAACGGTGAACAACAAGAAGTGAACGACTAGCTAGTGAATATAACAAAACATTAGCAGCCAAAGAGCCAGATATTTCCAAACCAGAACACAGCTAAAAGGAGGGAATATTTGACTCACTTTTACCAGGTAGAGTGAAGCACAGCTCCAAATGAATGCTAATGTTGCTCCGTATCTTGTGGATGTGTAGTAAATAAGCAACTATTTCATCGTAACAACTTTATATGTTTAAAGTTAGTTACACTGCTTCCAAGTTGCCAAAACATTTATAAAAATAAGTTGGAAGTCTAATGTTTGAAAGAGATTAGCTGATTTATTAATTTGTCGATTGATAGATAATTAATAACAATTTTGAGAATAAATCCATCCACCCATCCTCAACCGCTTATCCTGCGTACAGGGTCGCGGGGGGGTGGAGCCAATCCCAGCTGACATCGGGCGAAAGGTGGGGTTTGAGAATAAATTAATTTTAAAAATAATTTATCAAACACAAATGACAAACATTCGCTGCTTCAGGCCTCTAAAATGTGTGGATTTCATTTCTCTGTTTTACGTTATTGTAATTGAATAATTATAATATATAATATTTGAAGATGTCAGTGCGGGTAGAATTTAGTGTAGTTTTTTGTAGTTTTCACTTTTTCTGTTCGGTTTAAAGAGTAAACAATTTATTGATCCTTAGAAAGGAATTAGTAATGAAAAAATGTTTTACTTGTGACCTTCAAAACTACTTCAGCTTATTTATCAAACATCTTAATTTAAGATTTACTTCCAAGCTTTTTCCAGAGCTTTCAAACACACCTCACTGTCGTCATTAGTAATGGATTTGTTCACTTGTCATGGAATTGGCTCAAAAGACCATGAAATGCAGTTAAATGTTCTTAACACACTGTGGAATTTTTCATCTTACTGTTTAAAAGGTCAAAAATGAACTTCAACATCTATCTTTTTATCCATTTCAAGCAGTTATTATGCATACCTCATGACTTTCATCAACAATATAACCACTGACATAATTACAGATTATGTGTAATTTTGTGAACGTCAACCTCACTGATTAAACTAAATCCACAAATCACATTTCTAAAGATCATCATGATGTGAAAATGTGATTGTTTGCTGCAGGGGTGGTCTTATTTCTAAATGTAGCTCAAATGATTGAAATAGCTCAGTTAGATTCATCCTGGGACCTGTTTACTTTGTCACATGTTCCAGCTCTTTTGGAGGTAGTAATGCAGGAAAATGAGGTTAACGGGCTAAAAAGGCAGAGAGATTTGTCAAAACTTTGTGCCAGATGTAGATGAGATTATATCAAGGCAGCCCTGAAACTGTTGAGGCTTAGTGTAGTCAAAAGGAAAAGTGATGTTTCTAGTGCTGCGATTTAATAATGTGTTTTTAAAACTTGTCTTCTTTTTTTAAATGTTTTTATGGACAAAATTTGCTTTGGTTGTTGTTATGAAAATGAATCGCGTGAATGTTCGATCCTGTCTTTCATTAGCAGAAACATCCCTTTAATCTTTAATGTCGCACCAATGCACAGAAAATCAATAACGTGGATGTTTTTTCCTGGATGATTGTTTCTACCTGCCACACTAGGGATGCAGCTGCTATATTATCAGCCTCAATTGGATGTCGTAAATCTAACATTTTTTAGATTTACATTTTGCACTTGAGGTATTTAGTTGGTGTTATTATAAGAGTGCCACTTTTTGATTTATTTCCTGACATCTTGATTTGTTCCTTCACTCTCATATTGATTATTCTGGCCTGTGGAAATGTGAATTCCTGCACAGAGTGGAGTTATTGTTCCTTGACACAGTCATAGTGCCAGTGCGGCTGTTGTTATGATTTGTGTGTCCAAACATCGACTTCCAGGGAAATCCTTGTAATACATTATTCACTGATTTTCCATAGCAACGGTTTATTTGTATTATTTTGCACTTTGTGGCTGTGGTAATGGAAAAAGCATCCGGTATATCAAGCATTTGTAGTTGATTATTAATGTTGTGCATATGTGTTTTTGTCCCAGATTGGTATCTAAGTAATGCCTTAAATGCCTGTTCAAAAAAACCGCCTTCCTTGAAAATGTATTCCTCATCATTGTCGGTGCATTTTGTGTAATCTTCCATAAATACACCATTTCATTCTCGCAGTTTTGGATAATTGCATGAAGGCCTTGTAGGCTGGATTGCGGGCTTGCCTCCTGCAGCAGGCAGTGTGAAAAGGGGGAGCTGCTATTTCAGTTCTGCCTTCACTGAGACTTAAAGAACTTTTTCTGAATTCAGAGCATGGAGGAGAAATGTAGGTCAGGTTCCTTTTAGAAAACTTGCTGCTGGGAGTAGAGCTTAGAAGGTTTAACATATTGTAGTCATTAGGAAAGCTGCTGTGCCACGTCTGGCGCCCAGCTCCTGGGTGGCTGAGTCATATGACCTCCTGTTTCCACCGGACTCCTCCCTGATGTATTGGCTGGACAGATGGACACAGCGAAAATCCTGAGGTTGGCATCGGCAGCTAAAACCTTTCATCTCTGCCCCTGGATGACTGTTGAAATGAGCATTCATTATCGCTGCCAGTCAGAAATAAGCGTTGCTTTACAAGCCTAGTAAACATAACCTTTCTGGCCTCCCAGATGCTGAGCAAGCCACAGCAGCGTGGTCCAACTAATCTGCTGCAATACTTACTTCAACTAAAGTTGTAGAGATTTTATTAATGAAAATAAATGACTCAGATGATTTGTTGTAAGAGAAGCACCTAACCTCACATCCAGTCAGGTCTGGTAACTGAATAGTTCCCCAGTAGCTCTGTTTATGTAAATCTAAGAAAGGAGTTATGTTTTGCATGTGACCTGTCTCTAAAATAGAGCTTCACTGTCTCTTTAATCCATATTTGTTTTAGCAGACAGCTGATATTAAAAGCTTTGGTTACAGCTAAAAGAATAGACCGGAAAAATGGGTTACCGTGTGATGTGCGACCTCATGAGCTGAGCTGCAGCCTTAAACTGGTCAGAAACACAGAGCTTGTTGTCTAAAATTGTGTGGTGGTTAACCACATGTAACTCAGACAGATCAGAGGCATTCACCACAATCTCTTCTTCACTGCATTCAAAGTGTCTCAATAAAATTTAAAAACAAAGGAATACTCCACTGAAAACATGCAGGCTTGAAAGGTGGCTTTGAAAACTAGCTGTAACTTGAATTCACACCAGTAACAGTGGATTCCAAAAAGGTGCCCAGCTTCACAGTGAGAAAAAGTGTCAAAATCACAATACAAACTTCTTAAACCAGTATGAATGTGACTCCATTGGGCTTCCTTGAGCCAAGTGGCAAGGCACCTTAGGTGAGGAGAAAGCATCAGAATACAAAACAAAAGTTCACAAACAACTCTTTGTCCAAATGTATACTCAATATGTTAAAAATACAGTTGCCAAAATGTGTCTCTGAGGAACGTATTTGAGTATACAAACTGACACAGGAGAAGTGGATTATGTTAAATTTTCAGAGATTATGCTAACTAGCTGATATTAGTATGTTGTGTGTAGTGTTGTAAATCCAAGCTGACAACAGAGAGCCACTTGGCCAAAAACATATAGTTTCTCTCTATACACCCATGCATGCTACTTTTTTTTGCAACTTAACACGTTAAAATCTGGCATTTTAAGATGTTACAAGCGTGTAAATATATTTAATTTGACTGATGCGTCCATGCCCCCATCCTTTGAAGGTGGTGAGGATTTTTCCAAATCATAGGTTTGGAGTATTCTTTTAAAATGGGCTTTAAAATCTACTTCAGTAAACAGAACATCCATTGGAGCCACAAATTTCAGACTAACATTTCGTTCATAAAGACCTTTACCAGACCATCAGATTAGTATAGGTCTAGGTGTCTGAAATGTGACCCTTTTAGCCACTTAAGTCAATAGACATAAATGGACAGAGTGCTCTGCATGACCATTTTTAGCCGCCCTATAATGCAAAAACCTGTCACAGCAACTATGAGAGATCCTGCCTAAGGGCTCTTCAACTAAACAACACAGAGATGTGTGCAGATGTGGTTTCACTGTTGTGACTGCATAGTTCATTTACAGACGGCTCTATAATTACTCAGACAAAAGAGCTTTATAAGTCCTTTTAACAAACTCTAGTCTGGTATGAAAATCATTATCTAGGACACTTCAGATCCTGCTGTAATTGGATCTGAAGTACCGGCTGTTTGTTTGTTTTAATCCACCTTTAGTCTAAATGTTTTACTCAGACATCACGGCTCAAAATGAAACTTAAGGAGGTCAGTTTTCACATCGGGCTTTTTAAAAATGTATTGATTGGCCTGATGAAGATGGTATGTTTAGGAATGCAACTAATGATTATTTTCATTATTGATTAATCTGCAGATTATTTTTTGATTGTTCGATTAATTGTTTGGTCAAGGAAATGTGAAAACATGGTGAAAAGAAAATGCCACTTCAAATGTGTAAGGTCAGACTTTAGCTGAATTGATAGAGGAGGGAATGGGAGAAATGAGTGAGAATTTACCATGTCTTTTACTGTTTTATTGCACCTTACAACACGCTTGTTGCTTGATTTTTTATTTTATTTTCCTCTCACCCACTCCTGCAACCCTTTGTTTCGTCTAAAGTGAAAGCTTCCCATGTTCAATTGTTAATACTTGAAGTTGATGTTGTAGAAGAAAACTTGGAAGAGCCAAGTTGTTAAGTGACTATCGAATGTCCGGCAAAAGGTTTTGTACTGAATGTGAACATTACTATGTAAATATACTTGCAGTAACACTGGTACTATTCAAAATGATGAATGTGAAATGAATACTTTTCCAAAAAAGCCCAAGGTATTCAGGACAAAGATAAGCAGCAAGGTTTCACATATTAGCGCCCATGGTTTTGGAATGACAACATTCACATTTTTGGTGTCCATATACCTTTGGCAATGTAGTGTAGATTCATAGCATACAGTTTCCATATTATAATCAGATATATACCAACATGTCAGACTGAACCAACCAGTATTTCAGGAACAAACATATGTAAATTTTTATCACTATATTAATCTGACAGTTTGAGTATTTCTGGTTGGACGAAGTGACCGCACATGAACGTCTAGCCTCATAATGATTTAAAAAGTCCTGAATATGAACACTGGGCACAGACAAGCTGAAAATGCCATGCTTTTTTAGCGTAGAGATGATTTAAAGTGGGTGTCCAGCCGTCAGCAGACACCATGGGTGGAGCAGAGTGGAGTGGCGTGCTGCAGATCGCTGCATACAAAGCTCTCATTTGTATTCCAGTTTCTGCTGTGGCCCCCCGGGCTCTCAGAGGGCACGGATCATTTTGTGTTCTTAAGTGGATTAGATTCTCTGCACTTTCGTTCGAAACATAAAACAACTACTTGGGTCATGGCTGGCTGATTGATGTTTCTTTGCCTGCCTCTATGTGCGTTAGCTGGTATAACTGCAGACCTCAGTGTCGAGTCATAACCTACATACTTACCTCGTCTGTCTTTTATGACATACACCTCTCTTTTTCTCTCTAATAAACACAAATACTCTTGTGTAACCACAGACATATTCAAAACTCCCAGGAGATAAAATCGGTTTCAGTATCCATTGTTGTTTTAATTGTTTCTAGGTCACTCTTACTCTGAGCTGATCGAGGAAATGGAATTCATGTCTCCCTGTCATGCATTTTTAATGGTTTGCATTCATTATACATAAAAAAAGATTTCTTCTGGTTTTGTGAACGTAGCTCTACGTCATAGCTGCACCAGTGTTTTCTCTCGCTCTACCTCTCCTCCCTCATTCTGCCTTCAGATACCATGGCCAAGGATGTCTGGCACAGGGCAGAAGTGGGCAGATTTGATTATCAAGCTTTCTCTTTGTGGATGGCTCTTTAGTATTCAACAGCTTGTTATTTGTGTGTCCCACTGAGTGCAGTGAACACATTGCTGTCTTCGGCAAGCTTCAGAAATAATTCAGCTGTGTGTGAAATTAAAGTACGTCTAATCATCACAGGAAGTTAATGTGGATGTTTTGGGGTAATACAGATAAAAAGCCAATTAAGACAGCAAAACCAAGGCTGCAGAGCGACCTTTGTCTAATTTTGTTGCAGGTAATTGGTTCCTCTTTAGTTGAAAATGTGAAGTATTCATTTATACATACACACATTGCAATTCACAAAAGAGAAAAAGCTATTGAGTGCATTTGCAGCTTTTATGCACTGCACTGAACATGAAGGTTTCAAGGTAATCCGCTTTTATTTCGATTATTTTTTATAGTCACAAATATGTTGTTTTGACAAGCAGAATCCCTAAAAGCTGCATGCATGGATGCATGTTTATAATGTTTCCATCCAAATTTCAATTTCTGCTTCAGGTGTTTGAGTTGAAGCACGCATCTGAGTTTGTCCATGTCATTTGATGTGTAACGTCCATAGCACACACATCAGACAAATATATACAGGCAGAAGAAGTAGTCAAGGCACAGTAACCAGGATGTGTCAAACTGAGGAGAATTGGTTGTTTGGGTCAATCCTGTGAAACAGAACACGTGTCATTGCAGGTTGAAAAGTGTTGCCGGTGTTTTGTCACATGCAGGTATGTGTTGCTGTGAGTCACCAGTGGGTGGGCTTAAAAAGAAAGCAGTGGCGTCCCCGTGGCTTAGGGGTTAAAAGGCCAACAAAGAACTGCGAATTCCAGGTTCAAATGCATCTCTGTCCCTCATTTCCATCATCTTTCCATTATTTTCTAATAATCTAATCTAATAAAGACCTAAAATTCCCAAATAATAACTGGAAAAAAGAAACCTATGTGTTTTGGTGTGTGCTAGATTCAGACATTGTGTGTTGCCCTCATGATTCTGCAGCCACGCTATTCTGCAGCTCTATAAGACTGCACTGAGGCACAGCGGGTATAATGTTTACCCTGTTCATCATCTTAGTTTAGCGCGTAGTATCCTAGCATTTGCTAATTAGCACTAAACACAAAGTGCAGCTGAGGCTGATAAACTAAATTAATGGACAAATTAAAATTTGACCTGATGAAGGTGCTAGATGAGAGATCAGGGGATCCCCAAAGTTGTTAGGATTTGTCTGTTTAAAATCTGTTCTAAATGTTATAGTAATCCATCCGTTGTTGGTGGGCTGCCATCCATAGAGCCACGCAGCTAGCTTGGCCAAAAATAAAATGTCTAGATCATATATTATAAAACAATAGTCAACAGTGAATATTACATTACAGTTGTTTTCCAGAATCTGTATATTAAACTTTATATTAAATCCTTTATTTATAGCCCACTGACGCTCATCCTCAGTCTGTCTTCATCCCTGCAGAAACCTGTTCATCTGATCAGCTTGAGAAAGTCTGTAGGACAAACGTATGGAAACATAAAGCTGAAGGTCTGTGTTTGCGTGAATGCACTTTCAATAATAGCCTTTTATTGGAGGATGAACCTCCCTTTTCTGCTATAGTGGGATGTCATTCAGCATCTCTGGGGTCTGCAGGTACTAAAGGCAATAAACCACCGTCAGCCAGTTTACACAGACTGAGCGAGAATGACACTGCTATTGATCTTTGTGTTTTCACTCAAGAAAGAGTTCAGACAAGTTAGCCTGCTCAATACTGTTATTAAGATTCACTAATAAACATTTGTTTATTGACTTTTGCTGGTAAGGTGGAGAACTAGTCAGTGTCGAGCCAATAAATGTATTTTTATGCCAAGCAGTGCATTATTTAGTAATACTAGGCTGCTGCCATATCTTTTATCTCTCATTATCTCTTAGTAGCTCATAAAATCTCATTGAGACTAATTTGTGCTTTTGATTACAAACTCACCTAGGGGAGCTGTAGGATGTTGGATGGACTGCCATGACACTTCTTACAAACGTCCAGAGGATGAGTCGTAATGTTGATGTTTTCATTTCTCCTCTACCACTACCAGCGAGTCTTCACTCAGTCGAAATATTTCTCATTGGATTGGCACAAAATTTGCTACAGACATTCATAGTTCCCAGCGGGTGAATCATTCTGACTTTGGGGAGAACCTGACTTTTCTGCTTGCGCCACCATGAAGCTCCCATTTGTGGATTTGACTGAAATGTTTCAACAGTTGGATGGAATGCTTTCATGTTCCCTTCACGATGAATAGTAATAACTTTTAACTTCTCAACTAGCATCATCATCAGGGGCAAAAATCTTACTAATATGTCTAATAGTTTGGTTTATGACAAAGCCAATGGCATTCCCCTAAGTCTAAGCTCTACTTGTGTTTATTGCTAATTAGCAAAGGTTAGTATGATAACATGGTAAACTAATTTGGTGAAGGCGGAAATCAGCATGTTAGCATTTTCATTGTGAGCATGTTAGCATGTTGATGTTAGCATTTAGAAAGCATCGCTGTGCTTAGCATGGCTGTAGACTCTTAGTGTTGTTCACGTAAAGTTGTTAACAAAAATTATAGTTTTATGATCTTGTACAATCACGAGGATTGTTTAAGAAGAAATCATCTTTGCTTCTGTCCTCCGGGGCCCCCCATACTTTATGGACAGTGACCTCTTGTCTTTCAGCCTGTATCAGAGATTAATGTAAAATTTGATCTTTTGATCAGTCGCTGTCTTTATCTTCTGTCTTTCTCTCCTCTGTCAGACTAAATTGAGTAACATCAATGAGGCTGTCAAGTTTGGATCTTGGCAAAACATTGAATTAGTTATCTTGAGATAATGAGATATTTGCGTTTTGATCATGAGAAAAGTTTTTGATATGGTTTGATATCTTTAGCTTCTTAGAAGACTGCAGAGGCATCTAGATAAGATTAAAGCATATTTCTTCCCAAAAAGGAAGACATTTTTGGAAGGTGTTTTGAAAAGAACCCACTCATTTTGTCAGCGGTGATGATAGTGTTACCTTTGCATTGTGGGAAACACCACAATGACACTGAGGGAGGACACCTCTGTTGTGTATAAGGCTAATCAAGAAGCCATTGCACAGTGAAACATTGAGCAGATGCCAAAATATGAGACAAAAAGAAAGAGGAGGTGTCTGATCTGAGGGCAGGCAGTGCTTTGTCTTGGAGAGTATGCAGACCGAACCCCAGACGTTTCTCAGTGGCCTAATGGCTCTCCCTATTAATAAAACATAAGCAGTCAATTATTGAGCTGTCAAAGTGACGTTAGGGACGACAGGGGGCAAGAAGGCGGAGGTGGAGTTGAGGAGGCTTGTGTGGGGAATTTCATGGTTGAGTTTCAGTGCATGAGAGATGGTCTGAATCCTTAGGGT
>NC_060160.1:7123936-7164983 GCF_021292245.1 Micropterus dolomieu | reverse complement strand
ATATGTCTAATAGTTTGGTTTATGACAAAGCCAATGGCATTCCCCTAAGTCTAAGCTCTACTTGTGTTTATTGCTAATTAGCAAAGGTTAGTATGATAACATGGTAAACTAATTTGGTGAAGGCGGAAATCAGCATGTTAGCATTTTCATTGTGAGCATGTTAGCATGTTGATGTTAGCATTTAGAAAGCATCGCTGTACTTAGCATGGCTGTAGACTCTTAGTGTTGTTCACGTAAAGTTGTTAACAAAAATTATAGTTTTATGATCTTGTACAATCACGAGGATTGTTTAAGAAGAAATCATCTTTGCTTCTGTCCTCCGGGGCCCCCCATACTTTATGGACAGTGACCTCTTTGAATCTTGTCTTTCAGCCTGTATCAGAGATTGATTAATGTAAAATTTGATCTTTTGATCAGTCGCTGTCTTTACCTTCTGTCTTTCTCTCCTCTGTCAGACTAAATTGAGTAACATCAATGAGGCTGTCAAGTTTGGATCTTGGCAAAACATTGAATTAGTTATCTTGAGATAATGAGATATTTGCGTTTTGATCATGAGAAAAGTTTTTGATATGGTTTGATATCTTTAGCTTCTTAGAAGACTGCAGAGGCATCTAGATAAGATTAAAGCATATTTCTTCCCAAAAAGGAAGACATTTTTGGAAGGTGTTTTGAAAAGAACCCACTCATTTTGTCAGCGGTGATGATAGTGTTACCTTTGCATTGTGGGAAACACCACAATGACACTGAGGGAGGACACCTCTGTTGTGTATAAGGCTAATCAAGAAGCCATTGCACAGTGAAACATTGAGCAGATGCCAAAATATGAGACAAAAAGAAAGAGGAGGTGTCTGATCTGAGGGCAGGCAGTGCTTTGTCTTGGAGAGTATGCAGACCGAACCCCAGACGTTTCTCAGTGGCCTAATGGCTCTCCCTATTAATAAAACATAAGCAGTCAATTATTGAGCTGTCAAAGTGACGTTAGGGACGACAGGGGGCAAGAAGGCGGAGGTGGAGTTGAGGAGGCTTGTGTGGGGAATTTCATGGTTGAGTTTCAGTGCATGAGAGATGGTCTGAATCCTTAGGGTGTGTATGTTCCCGGTTTCAGGAGAACGTGACCTCCCATTTCATCCAGTTCACCTTGATCGTGTCTTTAACTTCTTCTAAATGTCTGTCTCCCTCTCTTCACTTTTTCTGTCTCTGTCTTTTCTGTCTATTTCTGTCATTCCCTCTGTCTCGTTTACTTTTTTCTGACTGCATAAACGCAAATTTGACTGCAAAGTATCATCTGGCAAAACAAGAAAAAACACATTGAAACAGTAGATGATGGCCTTTATTTTCACTTGCAACTAATGGATTTTGTTTTTCATGCACTGCTTTGTACCCTGGTTTTCTTCTCTCCTCTTCTTGTAGTTTCATTTTGAGACAGTCATTTTGAGAAGTTTCATTTCATGTTTAAGACCCCTGGAGGTTATGCTTTTGAAGCTTGCACAATATCTTTTTGTGCTCATTATTATCCTGCTGTGCAAATTAAAAATTTAAAAAAAATTTCGCACACACACACACCCACACACACACACACACACACACACACACACACACACACACACACACACACACACACACTCTGCAGGTTGTTTACACTGAACCAATTACAGGAACAGTATGTTAATTAAAATGCAGCTGATGCCTTCTTCCTCCCCTCCAGTTAATTGCATGCATGTCATAATGCCGTGTGTCTTTGATATTTTCATATGTTATGTATTTTCATTTTTGTAAGTAGATTTGTTTTTTTTCTAAATTAATATGTGAAACTCATACATACATACAATTGTTTGGATGTTAAATGTTTATCTTCTTTTTTCCGTCTTTTTTATTCTCTTCTCTTTCTACTCCATTTTTTATGTGCACAAATTCTCTCACATTGGCTTACTTTTATGGAGTTTCCCCCCCTTAGAGCCAATTAGGAAATACCAAGATAGAATCCCAGCCTACTTTTTCCCTTCTGTGCTTTAAAGATAACATTTGAAGTATCTTTCTCACTCTGTATTCCTCCACCTAACAAGTAATGGCATTCCTGTGTTTGGCACAGTGGAGGAGAAGCCTCAGCCTCTCTTTCCCCCTCACCTCTTTCATGATAAAAGCTTGTTCGTGTAGAGAAGGAAGGAGAAGTGTGAAGAGTCGAAAGCAGAGCTGTGTCTATCTCCTGCCGCTACATTGGCCTTTGGAGCTTAATGATCTACTGACACAGATTCATTGAGCAAATATGAGCGTGATTTATAGGAAGCGAGGGCAGCGTTCAGGACGGAGTTTAGACTTTGCCTCCAGATGTCTGTTTATTATTTATGAGCAACAGAGGGAGACGGTTTATGTATGAACCTCATACACTCATACAGATTCACTCCCTCTTTTAGGCGGCTGAGTACATACATGTGTGCTTTTATTTTGTACTGTATGAGTGGGTCCATAGTGTGGAATATGCCTTTGTCACATGTCCTCCGTTGACCTTGACACCCCAAGTTTTTAATGTTTCAACCCCAAATTAATGATGACCTACTGAACTGTGAGTTTAGGAAATTTTAAGCCCCATCAAAATGTTCAAAACATGCTTGGATAAACCCTAAAATGTGTCGAAGTACAGGGAGTACTGTATGTGTTACCTTGAAGTCTGTTAGCTGTGGACTACAATGTGAAACCCATTTTTTTTAGTAGTCTATATTTGTATTTATTTATTTATTTTGAATTATCACAATTAAAAGTGTGCTGAAGGCATACCAAATTATCTATTAGCACTTTCTGTTTGCAGTGTACCAATATATGTACAGACAATTATCACTGGATTACTTTGATACTGAAAACAATTTTAAAATGTGATGATTTTCAAGGGAGATATGATGTGTTAATTAGTGAGATTTAAAGGTGCTGGTCAGATGATTTTGTTACTGTTGGACAGAGCCTGGCTAGCTTTTTCCCCCTGTTTTTGGTTGTTATGCTAAGCTAGGCTAACCAGCTGCTGGCTGTAGCTTCATTGTGAACAGATATGAGAGTGGTATGAATCTAACTCTCCGCCAGAAAGTGAAAAAGCATATTTCCCAAAATATTGAGCTTTTACTTAAAGTGAAGATTTGTTTGTGTGTCTGTGATTTTATTTGTGTGTGTGTGTGTGTGTCTAGACACTGCACTTCAGCACACATTCATTCACAGACTCTTCCTTTCAAAGCTGTCTTCTCTTGTCAGACAGGTTGAAGTCAAATCTATTTTAGGATCCTCCTGAGCTTTGTGACCAATACACACACACACACACACACCCACACATCCTTACCAGGCTCTGCTCTGTCACTTCACTACACCGTCTCCCCAGCCAGCCGGTAAATCCCACAGCTGAATATTGCATGAGCAGCTGAGCGTTGGAGAGCCCCCAGCACACGTCTGAATAATGTGAAAGAGCCACGGCAGATTGATTATAGTGAGTGTGTGTGTGTGAGTGTGTGGTATGACTGCTTGGTCTGCCTACCGCAGCAAACCTTGGCTTGGTCCTTTGTCACCTGCTACAAATTGCATGTGTGTTTTTCTGACATGTTGTTATCAGTATGTTAGCAGGTCTGTGCTGAACAGCTCAGAGAGTAAATCAGAGTACTAACACTGCAGCGGATACGGGTCTACTCCGGGGCCACAGTTACTCAACTATATGCTAATATGCTAATTTTAATGCTTAGTGCCCCAATATTCAGACTGAACTGTGGCTGCAGTGTCCTTTATCAAAAGTGTTATATCAGTTATACCCATTTATATCAATGAGGGTGGAATAAATAACAGAAACACATCTCTCATCTATAATGCATTACAGTTCGACAGCACCGTAAGGTAGCATTTCACCTCCTCTTCCCCTCAGCCAGGCTAATCTCTAAGCAATTCTGCTCCTCTGCTCTTTTCTAATCACATGTAGCCTAACATTAGAGCTGATCTTTATAATAACCACATAAATTAAGCCTTTTAGTCGTTGCTTCTTCTGCAACTATGAAGTTAAAAGGACCATTGCCTTGTGTGATGTCCTGCGGGGACGCGCTGTTCTGTCACTCTGTTTAGACGCAACTGACAAATCTGTAGAATAAATACGTAATTTAAAAAACAATAACAAACAGAAGTGATACTATTTCAAAAAATTATAGTGAATGGGCAGATTTTGATTTTATCATGTGTAATAGTGGTGGGGGGAATTGAAACAGGAGAACAATACTGGCAAGCATGAGACGCATCATCACTTCAGATCATTTCACATATTATAGATAATCAGTGTGTAGAAAGGAGCAGGCAACGTGTCCCGAGACAACAGTGGTTTCCCACCCAGTCTGCCCAGTCAAATACAGGCAAGATGTTGGGAGGAGACAAAAAAGTAGAGATAGTGAAGGAATGAGAGTTCATGCAGGAGCATTGATCAATAACCCCCTCGTCAAGTGTTATTTTTAAGACAGGACAGGCTGGGGCTAGTGGGTTAGCATGCTAACTTCAGTAGAAATCTCTGCAACATCATTGTTTGAACGTTTTTAACAAAAAATCTGGACAAATCATACACATTGTGCCTTTAAAATATGACACAGCACATGATACTGGCCTTTTTTCAAGTACCTTCATAGGCATGAGCAATGGAGCAGTTGGAGCAAATGCATCCACATTATTGGTTTTGCTGTCTTTTTAAAAATAAGCGTATCATCATTGCATCACCACAATCAGCTGATTATATTTGAGCAGCTCATATCAATGATAGTTCAAGTATTTTTAGCAACCCGTTGTTGATCGTTTGACACAGCATGCTTTGGCTGTTAATTACAGTCTGTCAGCATCCACACAGGAGTGTGCCAGTTTACAAAGGTGAGAAACATTTTAGCCCATGATCTGTGATCATGGACAGAAAATAGAACATATGAAAAGATAGGCTAGCGTATGTTGAATGAACCTGCTTGGCCCACCGACTCCAGCCAAACTTTAAATGAGCTAAAAATAGGATTGTAATGTTGCCGATGTGCTACTGGGTAGGATCTGGCAGGATGTTGAGTTTATTATTTGTTATGTAGTGGAGGCTAAACTTACACCTTTTTCAAATACAACATACAGTATTGTTTACTTACCTTTTTTATGAGTTTACCTAACATTGGACAGTTTAACCCCACACAACAGCAGACTAACCTAGAGTAGTGTTACCCAGACCTCTATTAGATCACATGCATGTTTTCCACCCAACCCTGCTTCACCACACCTGTCCTAAATGGGATTTTATGAATTAACTGAACCATAAGATTGAGTAGGACCTTTAAAGAATTATGATTAAGTTAATATAAGTTATTTTTGTAGAATTATGTATCTTTCCAATTTTGCTTCCACGTTTTAAAACATAACCAGGTGCCTATGGTTATCTGTATGTACTATTATATTACTGGTTCATTGTGGTTGTCGTGAAGTTCTCATCACTTGGGTGAAAGGCAGGGAAACATCCTAGATATGAAACTCTTCTGGTAATCAATCAGAACAACTGACATTTCACTGCGTGAAATTTTTTTGTACCAGGTAAAGTACACAGAAAGTTTCTCCTGAGTCTTTTGTTGATGTTGTTGTGGGTGTGCATATTTGGAGAAAGCCGTCCATTTTTAAAGAAGCAAAGGAAATCCGATGTTTGGTGTCTGAATGTACAGTTAGAGTTGTCTCTCTGCATGGGTTTTTACTCGCTCAGTCTTAATCAGTTTTGACAAGATTCATTAGTCTCTAATCCCTCCGCCTGTAGCTGTCAGACCTCATGCACAGAAATGATGGACCTCTCTCTTCCTCCAAGTTTCTCACTGATGTTTCTGCACTTGATTGCACTTGTCTAGGATGAATAAGCGTTGCTCTGTCACAAGCCAGCGTTGGAGCACCAGGGGGGTCGCCCTCTGCTCCAATTCTGACATCCAAGATAAACCAGTATTGTACAGCTGTCGTGTTTTTTGTTACAGTTGATAGCTGATGTTCGAATTAGTGATGTTGAGGCCTTAGTCACTGTCGGGTCCTTCTTGAGGAAAAGTTGTTATATCCGATCAGATCACTTTTATGTAAGAGCCTGCCAGATGTCGGTTCTTCCTCCTTCAAATTTGCTTTTGTTGTGCGAGAGTGTGTTTGTGTGTAGGCAGTGGTGGATAGTTACTAATTACGTTTACCCAACTACTGTACTGTATAATTAGGAAGTTCATATACTTAATTCCATTTAGTGCCACTTTATTCTTGTACTCCACTATAATTCAAAGGGATAAACTGCTCTCCACTATTTTAATTGACAAATGTATTTACTAGTTACTTTTTAGATTAAGATTTTACATGAAAAAATACAATAAGCTCTTAAAATACAATGAAGGTTAAACCAGTGGTTTCCAACCTTTTTGGCTTGTGACCCATTACAAAAAAATGTCTTGTTGTTTCAGTTGTCTGTGAGTTATCAGTTCCACCAAATGTCTTAGATGTTTTCAATTAGATGCCAAAGAGGTAAAACAAACAAATTTCACAAATAAAAAAATCAAAGATTAAGTCCAAGGAATGAATAGAAATGTGTGTAGGAGATCTTTCTTCTTTTTTGTTCTTTCCTACGCCATCACTCATCTCACCCTTTAGATTTATCTCTTGAACTAAAATACTTGTATATAAAGTACTGTATATAAAACACTAGGTCCTGTACCAGCTATAACAGTAAATGGTTGCTTATACATTGTTGCATCAGTATTAACAGTCTAATAATGTAATACATAATAATATATCAGACACAGGAGACATTTTACTGCAGAAAAAGTACTTTTATAAGTAAAAGTATAAGTATAATTTGCTGAAAATACATCTGTACTTAACTACTTTAAAAGGATTTTGAATGCAAAACTTTTACTTCTAATTAAGAATTTTCACATACATGTACTGGTACTTACACTTAAGTATAGAAAGCCCATACTTCTTCCACTACTATAGGGAGGTAAATTGTTTATTATCATTTTTACTCATGTGAAGTTTATTTTGCTTTATTTATTTTTGGGTTTAGTTTCCTCCTGTCATGTTATTTCAATCTTAGCCTTCATTCTCTATTTTCTTTATTTAATATCGTTACATATTTCCATGCAGTTAATGCTGCCTTTACAAATAGCTTCAGTAGGACCAGTAAATGCACGGAAGGCAATCAGATTTTATGGTTGTTTTATGTTCTGTTGTCTGCCTTTAACTCCTCGGTTTTAAAACCACAAGTGCCTCATCAACAATCAGAAAATAACCAGTAAATAACAGCTCCTCACTGAGTAAAAAATAACCTTTCCTGTCAAAGTTTTATTTTTGCGTTCCTGCTGTGTGGATGCTTCTCCAGTAATTGGGAGTTGTAGGCTGGCAGATGTCAGTGCTTGAAACCAAATCCCTGACAAAGACGGTCAAGCTGTCAAATGTGTTTTCGCTCTGTCCAAAATAAATTGTTGCAGCGGGCTGTGACTATGCAAGTGCTGCTCTCTTTCTCTTTCTACCTTTAGTGTGCTATCACATGCTCTCATTATATATCTTTCACTTTCCTCTTCTTCCTCACCGTTTCATGTCTTTCTGCTTCATTTTCTCTTGTTTCTCTCCTCGTGTGTCTCTCTACATAAACTCAGACTGTCTCTGGCACAAACCTCATGAATGTTAGCTGAGCTTGGGCATGTAGGACCAGTGGTTTTGGGGGGGCAGTCTGCACACTGATCCAGCACATGGACTCCCCCTCTCCCCTTCCCTGCCCTCTATCCCAGTGCTTCCTGGCATCTCGCCCCGTGCCTCACTCCAGCGGGATAATACCAACCCACAGGAGGGAAGAAAAACAAGAAAAGAGTCTAATCATCACTTTCTCAACTTGAATCAATTTGTAGCTTTTACCAATTCAGCATTTGGCCTCGACAGTTTGTTGGACGATAAAAACCAAGAACGATAAACAAAAACAGATGCTTCTTTTAGGGACATAGAATAAATCCCTAATGACAATTTTTTGTGTTTTTTACAGACGTAGCTTAGCAATGGTAATAGCAATGGTCACATTTTAGAGGACTGATGTGTACTTTAACCTGAGGAAAACTAATGTAGGATCAGAGAAATAGTATAACTACAAAATAATGCTTAAATGGATCTGTTTTAAGGTATTGGGCTCTTATACCCAGTCTCTCCTTTACATCTAGTGTTATCCATGCAGATAGTTTTGGTTTTACTTGCTCACTTGTCTTTCCAGTGACAATTTCCTGGTTGCTCTACATAACCCACATACCTCACTGTAAACACTTTCTACTGTCACTGCTTAAAACCGAAGAAATGTTTTGGTTCAGTCTCTCTGCTTCTCTGCTCAACCATTCTCGAGCAGCGTTAAAGTTTGTTATGATTAATTCCCTTGGTCTGTTTCTCTTGGACTTTTTCAACTTTTCCACCTCAGCCAAGCCTAAAAACCTTTTTGCGAAAAATTAGTTGATGGAAATGCTTTTAATGTTTAGAGCGTGTTCTGCTGCCTCCAAGTGTCCAAAAATCATTGAATACTCCTTTAATTGAAAGCTGTATCTTTTCTTTCCACCCTGGCTCCATAGAGGTGCCAAATCCTTTTTCTGGCTCCATATAAGTGACAGTGATTGTGGTGAATCCAGATCATCCCTTCAGAAACCTTTGACTAATGTCACAGACACTATGTCCTTGTTTTGTTACTGTCATTGCATGTAGCGCGACTGAAGGCCTGGACCACTGAGTGTCCTGATAGCTCAGCCAGCCAATAACATAATAACGTGTCCACCTTTCCTTTCTGTGCCTGAGGTATTCACAGCATGGACAGCCTTCATGAACACTGCGGTCAAGTGGAAGCCAGTCAATGTACTATAACATGGTCTTTGCAACACTGTCAAAACATTTGGAGGTGAACAAATCATCAGTCCAACTGCTTACAGTCAATGCCACATATTCAACAGAAATCTATAGTAGAACAAAATAGGTATGTATATCTATCTATCAATCTATAGATATATAGATATAATAACCAAGTATTGATTCTCTGGTATGGTCACACTAGAAACCGTCAGTGTGCACTAAATCACTAATTTCAGTTGATTTTTGAGTGTGCTGTTGTACACAATTGTCACACAACGCAATGAAAATAGGAAATGTAAGGGGCAGTAACAGCTGGAAAAAATTGTGTGTAGTGGTGATACATCTTGTAAAACAAAAAAACTACACAGTGTCTCCTTTACGTCTAGTGTTATCCATGCAGATAGTTTTGGTTTTACTTGCTCACGCAATGGATGTGGATGGAATTTTGTTTGTTGTGTCATTTTAACAACAACAACAAACAGCAATGTGTCTTTCCAGGGACACTGTCCTGGTTGCTCTACATAACCCACATACCTCACTGTAAACACTTCCTACTGTCACTGCTTAAAACCCAAGAAATAGTCCCAATAAAAATTGATTATCCAGAGTAACTGAGACATTGTTTCTGTAGGTGGCAAAATATGTGTTTTTGTAATTTGGCTAAACAGTCTTTCATACCGTTAAATATTTAGACAAAATGTTTTGGTTTATTTTCCAAAGTTTTTGCTGCATATGTTGATCTTGATCTGCAAATATCATTTCCTGACCAAACTAAAACGGCAAGCAGTGGTGGAATGCAAATAAATACATTTATTCAAGCTATTACTGTTACTTTATTTCACAGATTATATACAGATAAGTATGATAAGCTTATAAAATATGACGTATTGTTAAAGACAAAATATCACGACCCCTCAGATTTGTCTAATGATCCTTTGCAGGTGGGAACCACTGGACTAAACAAGTGGAGCACTTAGCAACTAAAGAGCCAGATATTTCCCTCCAGACTTACATTCTCCAGGTGGACAGAAACCCGACTCCAAATGAATGATAATGTTGCTCTGTAACTGCTGCAAGTGTAAATAAGCAACTGTTTGCTAACAAGTTCGCCATATAAACTTAAAAGTCATGATATTCATAAGTCATTTCTGCTGTTGTGACCCAAAACAATCAGTTATTGCATGTTTAATTAGGATTTTGAATGCGGGACTTTCACTTGAAGTGGAGTATTTTTACATTTCAGTATTAATTTTTACTTAGGTAAAGGATTGGACTGCTTCTCCAACCAATGCTGTCAAGTAGATTAATTTCTTGTACGTGCCAAAACAATGCCTCTGTTACAGTGTGTACTGTATAAGACACAACTGATGTGTGTGCATTCAAGTGTGGCCACTAACCACAGTCTCCACCTCTCTCTTCTCATTCAACTCTCCTGCCTATCTCCACTCTGTAATGCTCAGCAAAGCGGAAATATCTTGAAAGAAAGAATTCAGTCATGCGTCATTTTTAATTTAATTTTTTTTTTTTACCAAGTTTGGTTTCGGCCTGCAGCAGTGGGTGAAGTCTGCTGTGGAGAAGCTGGTGATGTTACAGAAGGTGTTGGTATGGCATATCAGACATTCCAGCCTGAGTGTGTGGGGCATGTGTGTGAGTAGGATGCCACCAGCTCGGATGCACTGACAAACCTGAGCATGCTGTGTGTGTGTATAGGGGTGTATTTTAATATCTGAAATGCAGTATTTCTGTGTAATTTTTGCGTCTCAGGTTTCAGGCAGGCAGGACTCCGTATCCCATGTGACCACTGCTGCTTCTTCTTCCCTCTTTGATGTCAAAGCATGCAAAACAATCTCCTTTCAGTATCTATATGCACACTGCATGTGTACAGTAAACTGCAGCATATTTAATCCTAGTTGCCATAATGACAGTAACCCACCAATCAAGCGACAGGTGCAAGATGTTTCCCCACCCGATCTCACTGTAAGTTTGAAAGGGTGTGATGAAGAGACTGTGTTGTCTCATCAGAGAGGAGACACAGATGTGTGAACAGGCTGCACATCCCAATAGAAAGATAAACATGCAGCAATTACAATCACATTTAAATGTTCAGCTCTTACAAGGGCTATAGACAAAAAAATCACCATTTATGAAGCCTACATAGCAGATGTGTGGGGAATGTAACAGAAAGAAGAAGACTGATTTTTGTCTTTGGAAGTTAATGGCAGTTACGTGTGCGTGTGTGTGTTGTTGACTCGTTCAGAGCACTTTAGTGAGCAGGTGGAATGCATGGCAGTTCATGGGAGGCTGCTGCAGGGATTGAACCTGTTACTTAGCTTTGTGATTAAAAGCTGAATTAAGTGCACTGAAGGTTTTAGTTTTTGATGTAGCCTGTCAGAGGGATAAACATGCAGCACTCAGACAGCAGCAGGTTTCCTGTCACATCTGTTCAGTCACTTCTGAGTCAGCAGTAAAAGTATGAAGGCTCCAAAATTCAGATGGTTGACAAATTGAAGTACAAACCAAGGCTAATTATCTTAGAAATGTGTGAGACTACCAACAACTCCAGAACATATTCAAAGATTCTGCAAGTCTACAAGAACCCCATTATAGGGATTAACATCATTCTCATTTGGTGCGTTGCTGATGGTGGTGGCGAGCACTGTCTCTTTAACCCAAAATGTCCAATAGAGGTTCAGTTTGGTTCCTGTACTTGCAAAGGATTCATTTTCATCCTCTTGTTCCCTGTGTGGAAGCATCTGCATGTGTTATGTTTTTCTACCCATTTTTATAGTGTTTTCACTACCAGCTATTTCTAAAGACATAAATGCAGTATAACTACAGTGTGAGGTAGAAGTTAAAGGTTAGAGTGCAAGGCCAACAAATCACAGCTGAGACAAATCTGAGTGATGGATGTTGAGCCAGTTAAAGGGGCTATATGTAGTTTTTCAATGAAACCAATCACTTATTTATAAATCACTTTTTACTTCCTTTTTGTCAATGGGCTGTAACCTCATTTAGAAATTAATCCCACACCTGTTTTCTCCTTTGCTTGCAACAGCCAATATTCTGCTTGTTATGTAACGCATTGGGTCAGGATGTTGCTACATGCACGCTCACGAACCTCCTGACGACTACAGCCACGACACTGCAGCTAACGAAATGCAGTCCACTAACACCACAAAATGATCGGCTCCCAGCACAACACAGAGTATCAGTTGCTAACGTTATCTGGTGCAAAATACTATAGTTGTAATGTTATGGCTTTCCTCATTACTTCGCCAGCTAACTTTATTACTATCCTGTGTACCACCAGGCAAATGAGGACAATTCGTTTATACAAGCATAAAGTGATGCAAGGCAGAGGCAGCCAGCTACATTAGCATGGATGTACCGTTGTTTCCTTTATAACATTTAATTTAGATTTATAGTTTCACCGATACTCAGGTACAAAGCTTCTCACTGTCTCAGTCACTGTAACTTACGTGACCCACATAATAAATAATAATGCTACATAACTGTGCATGACAAGAACACAGAGGAAGAACCATTCACTACAGTAACGTTAGTTACTGCGGACTAACTGTTGTAAAGTGTGGCAAAAGTCTCGTTTCTCATATAATATTCAGTGCAGCTCACTAACTGTTTTTGTTATCATCCAGTACATTTAGCTGTGTTGACATTGCTGAGCCTCCGGTGAAAGATACACAAATAGTAATGTTAGTTCCTGAAAAGCAGGCAGGCGAGCTAACGACGATGTAACACGTTGGTAACGTAAACTACATATTAGGGCTGTCCCCGACTAAGGATTTACATAGTCGAATCAGACTCGTCAAGTCCTGCTTATAGTCGACTGATAATCGAATCATGCTTTTTATGCGCGGCGATTGCGAGCGCGCGGGGGTGGGGGTGGGGGTGGGGGTTACACACGGTAGCTCCGCTTTAATGTTGAAAAGCTGCAGAGCTGCAGTCTCTTTTCATTCAACTTTCACTGTAAATTTCCAGCTAAACTGACGCGCGCTCTCTCTCTCGCTTGTCATTCAGCGGTCTTGTGCACAACAACTGCATGCACGTCGCGGTTCCTCACTGGTCTATTTCAAGTAGCCCACTATTTAAAAATATATTTAAAAAAAATATATATAAAAAAATATTCTTTATGTGGTTCATCAATTGTGATAAATTATCCAAAAGTCCTGCGAGGTGCGGACAACTCAGCACAACACCAGTGAAGCTGGGGCTCAGTCTCTTCAGCAAGTGTTTCTCCACTGCCACTGCACACATACACGCTACGCTTACAAATGCGCACTGACGATCCAGGGTTAGGGTTACAATTTCGGATTTATTTACGCACTTCAAAAACATTGATTGAAAGTTTTTATCTTTTTACATGTTTATTTACTGCATTAAATGAGGAAATGTATATTTTTGCCAAACAGTCGAATCAGGCTCCGCCCATCGAAACATCAAATCTTCAACTATTCGGGGTCAGCCCTACTACATATTACCCCTTTAAGTCTGACAGGGTAGATCTAACCTGACCAGCTGAGTCTGAAATGTCCTAAAATGGCTACTGTACAGAGGACGTCTTTTGACCTTTTCTCTAATCAAACTTTACATTCCCTGCGAGTCGAGATGATCTAAGAATAGAAAAGTTGTCCCTCAATTTTTAAGTCATCCAGTGACCTTATTTTTTTTGTTGTATAATGAGCTTTGCTGTTTTCAGAGTTCACTAGTGTGGCTACAGACTTTTAGTCTGGTTGTTAGACACTGTTACAGACCTAACATTTCTGAGGCCCTGTCCACACTACTGCATTTTTGAATTAAAATGGAGACCTTTTGCTACGTTTGCACCTCCCGTCCAGACTACAACGGCGAAAATGAAGACCTAAAACGGAGAAGTTTAGAAACGCTGCCGACCCCGTTTTACATGTCAAAAGTGAAGACAGGCCAAGACAGAGGACTTTAGAAATGATGATGCAGCCGCTCACGCTCGGCTCTCTGTTTAGGTCCTAGAAGTCATGCAAAGCAGAAACATGATGCTACTGACCGGATTTTTGACATGGTATTTTTATTAAAATATTATGTACCGTGCAAAAACACTGATCTGCCTACGATCCTGGCAAACCCCACTGAGGTTAAAGAGCTGAGTTTCCTTACCAGTCAGTCAGAACTCAAGAAGTCCCTTGGATGAGGGATGAAACGTCTTCCAGTATCTTCAACCAAGTCCAGTTGCCCTTGACTTTAACCTTCGTTGGATGATCTGCCTACACTTGTACTGTGCATGTCGCAGTATTTACTTTGCAACGACTCCCAGTCTGTTTTCTGCTGCCACACTCTTGTGTTACATTCAGTAACAGTCCCAGCTCCTTATTGGTGCATGCAAAAAAAACTTCTTTGTCTGTATTTATTTTTTCTTTTGCCAAATCTTCTGTAACCAGGAAGAGACCATCTACTTCATGTTTACACCGGCACGCGCATGCCCAGTGTACCTGAACGGCCAATAGATGTGCGTTTTCAGTCGTTTTAAAGTAGACGGAGATCAACTCCAAAACGCAGCTAAAACGCTTGTGTGGACAGAGATCGTATTCGTTTTAATTCTCCGTTTGTAAACTAAAACGCAGTAGTGTGGATGGGGCCTGAGAAGCACATTTGCTCTGGAGGAATAAAAGACTGAATAAATTGTCAAAATTCTATATATGTTGGTGATTGGATTTCTAATTAATTCAGTAATTCACACATTGTTAAAAAGCCTGGCACCCATTTTGCATTTTAAGAACAGTATAATGCTAGCCTTTAGTCATGAATGAATACTAAAGTGAAGTCATTGCTATTTGGACCTATTATGCTTTTTCATATTTTCTGGCATATCTACAACGTTACAATGTCTGATGTTCATGTTAAACATGGCCAAAGCTTCAAATAATGAGGTTAAAGTATTTAAAAGAAATCGCTGTGAGCAAAAACCTCAGATATCCCCCTGTTCTGAATCCTCTATTTTAAACTGTTTTTTCTACTAACTGGTAAGATGGCATTCCGAGCTGGATTTCCATATATGGTCATTTGCTCCAGGCAGAGAATGCTGGCCACGCCCAAAAAAGAACGTGCAGCCCCATCCCTGAGGCAACCTGGTAAAGACAGAAGGCAATGGCCAATCAGAAGACAGAGGGCTTTGGAGGATGGGGCCTAAAAGAGACAGGAGCATCCACATCTTGTTTCAGACAGAGTCTGACAGTTTTTAACTTTGAAACATGCAAAGCTACCATAGAGGAGGAACAGAACTACAATATAGGGTTGGAAATGCAGTATAATAGGTCTCCTTTAACGTTTACCATTTATCTTACATTTGATTTATTTTAAAAGAGGGTTCTGCTTCGTCCTTAAAGTTTTACCCTACATTTAATTTCAGTTCTGAAATGTTTGTTCACAGTAGCTTACATTCCTCTTTACAACAAAGATGTCTCCACAGAAAGTTTATGTAAAGTGGAGAAAGTGAGACTGCTCTATGTGGGTTTCTGTGCCAGTGCCACACCTGCCAGGTGACATGTCCATTCACTGACAGGTGAAGGATCTGCAGAGCAGCTCCAAGTTTCCTCTCAGTCTAACGAAATACCCTCAACTTTCCTGCAGCTGAGGAGTTGTTTCAAAGTGTCTCTGAAGACTTGTTTTCACATTTTTTCATAGTGAGTCACAAAGTGAAAGATGGTTTGAATCACACTGACAGAAAGAGGGGGAGAGAAAGAGGGAGGTAAAAAAGGAAGGACTGCCAGACTGAAAGAAAGATGGACAGAGACAGAGGGATGCTGGTTTTCCAGAACCCCAAGAGACATGAAAATTTAGGTCACTGACACAACATTCACGCACTGGGGAAAAGAATTAGCTGCATGAGTCCAGGCAGGGTCAGGGTGTTGACTACTACACATGATTATATTCAGATGTCAGATTAGAGAATGGACAATCACACAGATTTAGTGTGTAAACATGTTTTATGAATGTATGTATCCTAATAAAAAAATACAACTACATTTACATAAAGTAACCCCCAGAGGCTGAAATGCATTAAAGCATATTTTACTTGCGTCATACTTAATATCCAGTCATGTCATACAGATGGAAAATACTCATCTCTGACTGGCTGGCAGATATTCGTTAACACTGTGTAAGAGGACAAACAAAGATCTGATCTTCAGTTTAACCATTGAATGCACCGCAGCAGCATTGTGATATTCCATGTGCCCACTGAAAACTCTTCAGCCAATCAGTGGCCAATACAGGTAACCATAGTGACCATGCGACAATGCTGCTGAGTCATCAGATGATGAACGCTCACTGAAACAGATCTAACCACGAGTTAAAGTGACAACAAACTAACTCTGAAAAATGGGTTATGATGATTTGAACACACTTAAACTTTTAAGTGTTGATGGCATAAGTGGCAATAATACACTCAGAGGTGTCCTGATGTGGAAATTGATATATCGTGAGCCCTGCAATGGACTGGCGACCTGTCCAGGGTGTACCCTGCCTTGCGCCCGATGTCAGCTGGGATTGGCTCCAGCCCCCCCGCGACCCTGTATGCAGGATAAGCGGTTGTCGATGGATGGATGGATGGAGTATATCGTGATCGGCTGGATTACCAACCGAGCAAAGAAAAAAACTGCCCCAGATGCTCAGAGGTCATGGATTGGGGGAATTAGTTTGTGTGTAATATTTAGGAGGATCTATTGACAGAAATACAATATAATATACATAACTATGTTTTCAGTGGTGTATAAAAACCTTTCATAATGAACTGTTATGCTTTTATTACCTTAGAATGAAACATTTCTACAGTCATGGAGATCCCCATGTTGTGCTGCCATGTTTCTACAGTAGCCCAGATAGACAAAACGGCTTTACAGAGCCCGTTTCGTCACTACGTTGAATATGTATGAAGAAGAAGTAGTAGTAGTAGTCGTCGTCTGGTTTGTTAGAAGTAAGAAAAGACATGAAATTTGGACAAATGGAGGACCACACGTGTTATTTAGTGCAAGAGCCAGCAGAGCGTGTTGGCCGGTGTGGCTTCTCCTGTGTGCTCGCAAAGGGAGGGATGAGCAGTGAGTAAACTGTTGATTGCAATTTGCAACCCTTACCTCTAGAAGGCACTAAAACCTTTAATACTTGTTTCAGTTATTCTGCATATTCTTAAATAAATTGGCAGTTAATCAACTTACTGGTGCATCTCAAAAAATTTTAATATTGCTAAAAAGTTAATTTCTTCCATGGTTTAATTCAAAAAGTGAACCTTTCATACATTCTAGATTCATTACACTTAAAGTGAAACATTTCAAGCATTTTTTGTTTGTTTGTTTTAATCTTGATGATTGTTATGAAGTTGTGTGGTGTGGGGACAGAGAGGAACCAAAAGCAGCACTCTGAGGGAAGGAGGTTTATTGAGGGATAAAGGGGTAGAGGGACTGGAGTGGAGGGAGAGGTGGATGTCGGGGAAACACAGGCATGGGGAACCAGGAAGACTGGGGGCCAGGGAGCCGGGGAACATGGGACAGAGGAAGCGAGGAGCGGTGGGAGAACAGGGAGGACGCCGTGGGGGGAAGACCGAGGAGGAGAGGGCCGGTGGATGAGCCCACCCGACTGAACGGAGGTCGAGGGTGAGTGTACCTGGGAGGGAAACAGACAGAGAGACAGGGTTAGAGGTGACGGCGACAAAGCACAGGGAAAAATGTGAAAAAACATGAAAGCCTGAACACGGAGGTGGCACCGGGTATGGAGCAACGACGATCAAGCGAGGATGGTGTGGAGAACCGGGGTTGAAATACAGGCAGGCATGAGGTGATTACTGGCAGGTGTGGCAGGCTGACGAGGTGGCTGATGAGGTGCAGGTAGTTGGCTGGGCTCAGGAGCAGAGGGAGAGAGAGAGCACACAGGGGAGAAAACACCGGGAGGGAGGCAGGGAACAGAAAACCAAGGAAAAAGCGGAATAACTGATAAAAAGGAGAAAAAACCAGGACACTCACCGTCAGCCGGGCTGCCACCACAACAGGGCCCCCTCCTCAATGGGCGCCTCCCGGCGGCCTTCCCACTGGACAAGGCGGGGCTTGGCAGACGAACATAGGGGGGAGGAAGTCGCACTGGGGTCCGGCTGGTGGGGGTCCAGGGTCCAAAACCAAACAGGGAATTCAGGGAGGGCTTCAGGACTGGGAAGGGTTAGGGGAACGGACAGGGCTGAACTGAAAACATAGGGCTGGACAGGGTGCCAGAGGGTAGAGCTGGGGGACCAGGGGGTTCGGACGGACGTCCCGAGGGCGGAGCTGGGAGGCCAGGGGGTTCGGGCGGGTGATTACAGCTCATGTAAATCAAAAGTCCATTATCTCAAAACTATTAGAATTTTAGAACTAACTCACTTACTTATAGTAGTGGGAAGTGCTGAAGACTAATGTGGCTGTGTGAACTATGTAAATAAATGTGACATGTTGGGTGGCAGCGGCCATCAATCCACAGTAGGACAGGTTACACCACGCTACACTTGTGATGAACAACAATTCAGGATCACTGTGTCAAACCGCAGGGGGTTATAACAGCAGATACATTTTTCTCCTTGGTTAATAACCACCAAGAAAGTTTTCAGAGGAAACATTAGCATGAACACCATCCATCCATCCATCCATCCATCCATCGTCAACCGCTTATCCTGTGTACAGGGTCGCGGGAGCATGAACACATGTCTGTTAATATTTGGACTAAGATTATGTGGTCTAAGGAATTCCAGCTTTAAGTGCACCACCATAACAGTGTGTGGTGTAAATAATATGAAGTCATGACCCCAGCATTGTTTTTGTTTGCATGGTTACAAATGTATAGACTAGAGGTGAAGGTGTAATTTGGAGGTCTAGGTCCATTAAGACTTGTAGACTGACGATGCCATGTCAAGCATCTATTTCTGGCCTTTACGCAGCCTCTCTAGGGCATGAGTACTTTCAGCACGATCCAGGCAGGGTTCAGGGAGCTGGGAGATGTCATTAATTACCTGTCCAACACAGTAGCAATTTCTTTGATCTACTTTGTGAACGCAGCATCCAAAAGCATCCATCCATCAACCTTGGGCTGTGGTGCAAAACACTGTCAGCTTTAACAGGTCAGCAGCTCCAGTTTTGTTGAGTCACTGTCACAGTGTGTGGCATCTGTTATCATGGCCACAGTTAGTCCAATATGTTCTGAACTGGGGTTTCCATATTTTTGTCACTGACTTGTATAGTTTGTTCTAAATTAGAGATTTACTGGAAAGCATTCATCTTTAATAATAATAAATAAGAATGCAATTTCAGTTGCCAAATAGGTTTATTTAAAAATTACTTTGAGCCAATGCAGTTTATGTCAGTTTGTTGCTCAGATGTGACAACAGTTAGACTGCAAACGTTGTTGAAACACTGAAAAATGACCACATAAAACAGATAAATGTGGTGAAATGCATTACTGGTCCCTCGATGCTTCAGCTCTCCTGACTGTGGAACCCTCTCGGAAATGTCAGAACAGAAATGTGCATCAAGTTGACTTTTAATGCATTCCAGCCTATAAAGAGATGTGCACTTACATTCAGCCAATCACTCACTCTCTCTCTCTCTCTCTCTCTCTCTCTCTCTCTCCCTCTCACACACACACACACACACACACACACACACACACACACACCATCTGACTGCACGCTACTTAATTCATAACTGATGTTTTACATCAGAGGAGGAGTAAAAAGTGTTTCCATGGCAATCCTTGAAATCCTTGCAGTGTATGAGTAGAAAAATATGTCTGAATTAAATAACGTTATCAGAGGCTGTCCAGACTATCAGTAGTCAGTTTGGACCCATTTGTTTGTTACCAAATCCCAAAGCACCTCAAGTCCTGTGTTCATGTATTTGTGTGTGTGTGACTGCTTTATGAGCAGCATCTGTCGATTTACTGTTAGTCTTATGTTTCAAAAATTAGAGGTAATCAGATCCTTCTGCTCTTCTTGGTTTGAGCTTGACTCAGCCTGCATGGAGTGGCAACATCAAAGTAACCCAAAGGTCACTGGTGTGAATCCATGAACAGATTGAAAAAAGTCTAGAGTCTTGCTTTCGGCTCAATGTGGCAGTAATGGGTATTAAACAACAGGAAACAGAGTTGTTGAACGGATGGAAAATTAAAAGTTAGAGGTTAGTATCAACCTCATGTCTCTGCATTAAGGATAAAGTTGTAGCCATGAGGCAGAAGCCTAGCTTAGCATAAAACTGAAACAGGGTGAAGCACTAGCCAAAAAAAAAGTGCCTGTTAGCTCCTTTAAAGCTCAAATATTAACACTATATTGTTTCTTTAAACAGAAATATGACAGTTTGGAGGTTATGTGCCGTAACTATTTCTTTACAAACTCTCATCAGTCCAAACTGCATTTTGTGAGCCTCAGCTGAATACTAATGTTTATCTTTTTAAAGTTATCAACATGCAACCATCATTAGCATAATAATATGTTGACTTTTAGCATGTGACAATTAGCTGATTAACATGTGTACAGTCGACATAATAACATGTTAGCAACGTTAGCGTATAATTTAGCATTGTAGCATGCTAAGTTAGCAAGGACAAACTAGGCCAAATTGGACCAAAATATGTATGTCTTTTGAACCATTGTAGAGAGCTTATGAAAAGGTTGATGCAAGGAGTGCAGGTGGCTCAGTCTGTACACCGCCTGACCCATGTGCAAGACTTAGTCTTTATAGCTGCTGCCCCAGGTTCAATTCCAGCCCAGGGCTCTATTGTCCCCTCTATCTCCTTCATTTCCTTCTTCCCTCTTTCCTATACAAATAAAGGCAAAAAAAAGGTTTACGCAACAGTGCACAGAAACGTAACTCAAACTTATTGAACAATTCAGGGTCCAGTATGAAGTCATTGTAGTTGTGGGGGAAGTATTATTTTTGTAGCAGGAAAACAATCCCAAACATGAAATGAAGCCGTGTGTAGTCTAGGAAAGACCAGTGAGTGGTATAGTGACATGTGGATTTGTCGCCACAGTCACCAGACCACTGAGCATATTGGGGAATGTTTTAAAAAGCAAAAGGCCAAACATACTGTATTGTCACAGGACTGCCTGAGATGCTTTGAAAGAGAGCTGGAATGATAAACCAGAACAATTGATGCCAGACAGCGCAAACAGTGGACATGACAAATACTGAGGAATTCTGACTCTTGGGAAATACTGACAGATGTTTTTTTGTTTTTTACACAGTAATGAACAAGTCCAGATAAGATTTCATGTCCAGGACTAGAGAGTAACAGTGAATTGGCAGAAAAAGATGGTGCAGTAAATTGTGATGCTGTGCCAGCCTAGACAGACTGAGGTTTATGCAAGTGTGGAGTGGAGGTCAGCAGAGCACTACTGTGCTTTGTAGTGCTCTGAAATGATTTTCTTCTTTCTGCTCAGCCATGAAGTGTTGCTGAACATTGCAAGGCTGGCCTGAATCCAATTTCAATTCAGCACATTCAGAAATTGGATTTTCTTTCAGAGATTGAAGGTATCAAAAAGCATGCAAGGTCCTGTCTCTTATGATGACATGGAATGCTTTGTTTTTTACCACTGAATGGCAGTTTTACCATACATTGTGCCTGGAACTGAAACAGCACGGGGGATCCTATTACAGTGCAATAGAGAGAGAGTTCAAAAGGGTTATTTAAAGTTACAGCTCAGTCTGTAGCTTGGCTGTGAGATGTAATCAAAAAGAATGAAGAGAAATGGTAAATCCTTCAGTTTATCATTTGCCATATGCTCTAAGTCTCACAGTCAATCTGTACATAAACTACATACAGTATAGCTGCTGTTGGATGAAATCCTTATACAGTATCATCTGTTCAGAAAAGCAGACTTATTTTTCTGTCACGTCCTTTCCTTCTTCATGCTTTTTGGTATTTTAAAGGGCTTTTTAGCTGAAAAGTCCTGAAATTTGATGCATAACTAGAATTCACTTGTATACAATAAATACATTGGTCTGTTTTAGGGTGGAATACCAAATGGAAGCCCTAAGATGGCTCCTCTTTTGATATCTGATACACTATTAGCTAAATTCTTAAGTCGTGTTCAAGCATCTATTTTAAGTGCCTCTGTGTGTGTGGGGTGAGGTCCGGGGCAGAAGAGCAGGAAGCGGCAGTGTGAAATATGGAAATCTCATTATCGATGCAGCTAGCTGCTCGGTGCAGCAGGGCTCCCAGTGGATAGTTGCCCAACTCTCTCTATTAACAGAAGCAGCAAACCCAGGAGTTGAAACTGAACCTTGGGTGTTGATGTTATCCGACCTCCACACATTCGACGTCTCCAGTCGCTCTCTGACTTGTCTTATGCCACTCTCTCGCTCTGTATGTTAGGATTTGTTAACATATTTATTTGTAGTGTAGTTGATTTTAAACAATTTTAAATGATCCCTAATGAATAAATTCTAGATTGTAGTAGGTTAACATGTAATTGCATTTACATTATACTTTAAATTAAAAATTTAAGACGTCAGTCACAAGTTATCTGTTTGTGTTAATGAATTCAGAATACAATGTGGTCTTTTTCCTTTTTATTTTGTACCCGGAAAAAGTACAGCTTCATTAAGTCCAACAGTTTTGAGGGCTTGTCGGTCTTGAAATATACTGTGAGTATCTGTGTTCTTCTTGTGTCAGCATGTCAAGACACAAACAAATCAATGACTTGCAGTTCTCATGGTTAGGGTCAGGTGTAGGGTTTCATCTCTTGTAAGAGACACCCAAGTTTGCACCGTCCCCTCTCTCCTGGTCTTGTCTTTTTTTCAGCCAAATCTTTAAATGTTCTTTTAAAATATCTGCTAACTGTTGCAAATCAAGAGATGAATATCCAGAGATACAATCATGAGTCATTTTTCATTGTCAAAGCAGCTCTTGTCTGCTGTACATGTGATCTGAACCTTCATTACTTTGGGTTTGATTTAGCCCTCGACCTTTCTTCCCCTCCCAGTCTTTTCTTTGTCTGTTTAGTGTAGACTACATGTTAAAGGTAAAATGTTTTGCTTCAGGGGTGGTTATGTTAGTCCAGGCTGAAATATATGGATTGTCATGAAACTTTGTACAGACATTCATGGTACTTCAGAGTATGAAACCTTCTGACTTTTAATCTAGTGCCACCATGAGGTTCACATACAAACCACTACTGTTTTCACATTTACTTCACAATGACTGCTAACATCAGAAACACATTGTGTCCTTTGAGGCTGATGTGTTATTTGTCTCTATGTGATGTCTCTATAAATAATGGGAAGTTGACTTTACTGATATATAATATACTTATATATAATATAGAATTAACAGTATCAGTAGAATTAGTAGTAAGAATAATAGACGTTTTAGTAGTAAAAGAAGCAGGAGCAGATAGTAGTCTGACAAGTAGCACTAGTAGCAGTAAATACAGCAGTAGCTGTACATTTAGTATTAGTGGCATTTGACCAAACATTAAATAAATGTAGTGGAGTAAAAAATACAATATTTCTCTCAGTTGGGTGGAATAGTATAAAGATGCATAAAATGAAAACGATGCCTCAAAATTGTACTTGAGTGCAGCACTTGAGTAAATAAAACTTGTATTATGAATGTAGCAACATTATGTAGCATCAACTTTCTTGTCTCTATCTTACCATTTGGTTTTCTTAACAATGAACATCCCAGCCTCACAAAGGCTGCATACTCGCTCTTGTTTAAAAAAGCAGGTTTGGGGATTAAAAAAAAAGATTAACGATTAGTGTAGCAGAATCTAAACATGTTAACCTTTGGTGTGTGTATTTACATTCAGCACGGTGTTGACTCGTCTCTGCATCAGTGACAACAAAACAAATTCCTTTTGATTTGTTGTTCTTGGGAGTGATTTTGCGATCACAGCACCATGCTAGGCCTGCCGGTCCTCCCCTCGGCCTTTGCCAGAGCATCTGCGCTGAGCTGGTCACTGGACCAGGATTTGGCAGGGCCACGCTACAGGCGACAGGCTGTGTGTTTCAGTAGACCAGAGCCCCTCTGGGGACAGAACAGGGAACAGGTTTCTTAGCTGCAGCGCCAAAACTGAAGCTGTGTGCTTTTCCGTGTGTTATGTGTGTGTCCATGAACACAGACATAGGCTTGGTATACAAATGCATTAGCTGGTGACAGTGAGTCTGTTCTCAACTTCAGTTCAGAGTTAAAAAGGTATCATCTGGTGAGTGACCCCTCAGACCTTGACTCTGTTGTTCTGACATGTCATTCATCCTTTCAAAGAAGGAACAGAGAGACCTTCCAGGCTACAAAATCACTGTTGAAGCTGATACTCTCTGCTTCACCAACTTTTTGATGAGATAAAGTTATGATGAAAGTTTTATGTGACCACAGTTCAGAGTTTGAATCTGTTGTAATAACAGAAAGATGTTGTCTTTTTAAACCAATTTAGACTTCATTCCTCATGAGTGATAGTTATGTAATCTTTATTCTTACCAAGTGTAAATATGTCAGTAGGTTGTCATACAGGCAGGCATACAGAAGGCGTAATGTGTAGTGTGTATATCATCCCTGCTCAGTACAACCACCGACTGATCTGTGTGGCAGAGAGAGCAGTGAAAGCCCATGACAGCAAACAAAACTTTTGTTTTGACATATCCCATCCAAGCATGTCATCCATGTATTTGTGGTTGCTGAAGGATAGATATTGGCCCTCAAGCTGAACAGTTTTTAGCACAACTTATTCTTCGGCTCGCCGTTACCAAACAGATTCAGGTGTGATACCACAACATCACCCTCTGCATTAAGATAGGTCCTCCCTCAATTTGCATTTGGCATGAGAAAGATGGGAAAGATGCAATCAGATATGCAATTCAGGCACATATGTGTAAAGTGTCTCTGGAGTCCGAACACATGTAAAGTGTTTATATACACAACATAGTGTTTATACTTTTGGACAATCTCTCCTTCAAGGCGTTCATGGTGTCATACCCGTGTAATAATTGTGTGGAGAATGAAAAAAGCTTGAGGGAGAAGGTCTACTTTCACATGGTCAATCATGTTTCAGAAAGTTAGAAATATTGATGGACACAGCCACCCTGATGCCGCAGCTGAAAAGTTGGTTTCAGACAATGTAAGACAACTAACAATTTCTGATATGGCCTGTCATCAAACGGAGGACAACAATCCTGCTAATTAGCGCAGTTGTTCATAACAAATGTTCCCATTATGTTCATTCACTCCAAAAAACCTTTTTCGGTAGAAGTTGGTATGGAGCTCTGGTATGGAACAACCTGTGGTGGGAAAATGTCCCTAATGTGTCCACACAAATCAGAAAATACCTCCACTTTAAGTTGCACTCATCTCTAATTGTCAAAACTTTAGGTTACCAAACAAAGAGAAATGGGTCAGCACAGATCCTCTTACAAAGTAAGTGGCGTTTCATTAGCATTTCAGTGCTGTTCCTTTTGGGCACATTAGCTCAGAGCTCCTGCTTCATGTTAATCCCACTGTGAGAGATAAAAACAAAATATCCAAAAGCTAAATTTGACTTTTTAACAGTGCAGTCTGTGCGGCAGATTTCATTTGGCTGTCTCTGCCTACGCAAACCAACATCCAGCCACCTAGCATAACTGAAATAGATGGTGGTGTGGGCTTGGAACCAATGGTTAACAGGGTAGAATACAAAACAGAAGTACAAGAATGCTGCGTATTGTCTCTGTGTAAGCGCAGGCTGAAGACAATGTGCGCCTTCATTGGCTTGTGTCCATTGTGCCTGGGATTTCTTGGGCCGTGTCTCAGCTGAAGAAGAGAAAGGTCTTCATTCAGCCTGCTGGGGGCTTCTTCAAACCTGCCATTGTCATCGCTTCTTCTCTCTCCATCTCAATGTTTTCCTTTCTCCCAGCGCTGATTGATACCCCTCTGCAGCAGAGACACAACGTTATGTCACTCGACACACTGTGTGAATTTGAAAGACCTGGACTATTTAGCGCTGCTGTTTTCTTTTGTTTGGTGCCTCACCTATCCGTCAGTGATTTGCTTTCAGTTCTCAAAATAGGAGAGTTGGAGAGGAGTTAGATTACATCCAAGGTCAACTCCTCAGCCCTTAAACTAAATGACAGTGAATATTGGTTTATTAATGTTGCCTCCTTGGGCTTTTTACACTCATCCAGAGTGCATTTCCACATGTTTTACTCAGCGTAGCAATGATCCTTGTTGAATAGCCATGCCTGCAGCTGAACGACATTCAATGCTGTGTTCTTATACCTCCGAATAATTTAGGAGTGATGTCACTCTAACCAACAGCACTGTTGAACACTGTTTAATTTTGCAGTAAAAAGGAGAGCCAGATGATAAATGGCTGGTGAGAATAGGCCTCCAGATTGTGACCAGCCAGCCTGTTCAGAGCAGCTCTTCTGTATGATTCAGTCAAAGGAACCAAAGAGTGCCTCAAAAGAAAAGCTCCTTTTGAAAAAAAACTTCTCTTCTCACTGTCTTGTGAGGAAGTGTCTCAAAAATCGTGACAGGCTTGTTAAAGCCAACACACATCTACACCCCCCCCACACACACTGCCCTAACAATGCCACCCTGGCTGCCCCGCCTGGCAGAGGCTCGTCTACAAGTAAAAGTGGATTTAGCTCAGCCTGCCGCTAACTAACAAGTGCAGGAATTCTGAAACTCTTTGGTCTTTAGACAGTTCTTCCCTCATCACTCTGATGACCAGTTTTTTGCTTTTCACTGATGAGTATAAAATTATTTTTAGATAAGGTTGAGGCAGCAGATGGCTGCCCTAATGGTCATGTTTGATTACATTTTTTTGTAATATAAATTATATCCAGAAGAAGAACAGACTTCTGAGGCTGATACTGATATCAATGTTTGAGATTTAAAAAATCTGATTGTATTTGGCTAATATTTGTTATTTAAAGGAACTTTTAACGCAGTTTTTAACCTGTAGGAGCGCTATGCATCAGTTTTTTTCTCAAGTGGATCCGCACATGCGCGCCAGTGAATCAATACACGTTCAAGAGTTTCACACTATACCTCCGATCTATGCTGCAGTACACCAGCAATGGCAGTGAAGAACAAGACTGTTTGCTTGTAAATAATGCAGATTTAAAATGAAAAAATCTGCTTTGCAAATATTTTATGAGGAAGTAAATGCAGTAGATGGAGGAGAGGAAGAAATAAGTTAATTTGACTTTTACTTTGATGTAAACAAAGTATTTTCTGACTGAGATCCAAAGACATACCTCCTGCTATGATATCACTGTGCTAGCTACTCCAACCCACGAGTGAACAATCAAGTTCAGTTTTACATAATGTGTGGGGTTAACTGGATACATTGTGTTTAATAAAAGTAAAAAAGTGGACTTTTTATATAAGAATACTTTAAAATTATTTTCTTTGGCACATAACAAGAGAAAAACAAACAATTAACAAAGGGACACAGGTTTAAAACTACTAGGAACATATATATTTATTTCACACAGGTATGAAGCCTGGCTCTGTCCAGAGCCAAATCCACCTACTAGTACCTTTTTTAATTTCACCAATTAAATACTTTATATATCTTTTGTTTCATCTGTGCACTCTGTATGGTTTAACAGGGAGTATTTCTGTTTGGGTACAGATTTAGCAACTGAGCAGGACATTTAATGGTTAAATAAATTTCTCTCTTGTGGACAAGCCACTGTTTTTAAATGACCTCAAACTGACTTTTGGCATTTGTGTATTACCTACATAGCCACACATTTAGATAAATCTGTGATAAAATCTTAAATCTGGCAACATTATCATCCAAGCTAATGTATTGGTCGGTTCAAGTTAACCTCGGAACTCGCACATTTTTATCTACTCTGTATGAGAGCATCAAGTTAACACCTTCTGTGAGTGTGTGAAAACGCATTAGAGAAATTATCACACCAGCACAGATTCGTTAAACCAGCTGATTGACTGACGCTGTGTTTCCTGACATACAGTATGTGTTTTGCTTTGTTGTAAACTGTTTAATAAATACCCAATCTGTTTGGTGAGTGACTCATCTGTTCGTGTATCATATCAAGAAAGACCAGCGGTGCTAAACTAACAAAAAAATTCTCTCATTCTCTTTCTACATCTCCCGCTCCTCAGATTGTGCAGTCTGACTCTGAAGAAGCTGGTTGTGATGAGAGAACTTGATAAAGAGCTGATCTCTGTGGTCATAGCGGTTAAAATCCAGGTATGCTGTATAAACAGGACACAACAGAGCGAGCATGTACAGACCTGCTGCCCACACAAACAAACACAAACAAATACAATATGTCTACTTGTTTATGTATCTTTGTTTATGTATATCTCTCTCTCTGATGAAGTGAAAAATAAGTCGTTTATGTTACTATGGACCATTTTTTAACCTATATTTCATTGATCTTTCTTTTTTTTCCCACCTTACATCGTAAGAGACTCGGTTGAGACCCAGTAGAATTGATTAAATCATCATATCTGGTTCTATTTTTTTCAAAGGTATTCCCAGCTTTGACAATTAATTAAACCAGTTGCTGAGCAGGAAATAGGGAAAAAGTCATTCAAACATGTACTTTAAAGTAATTTAATTTGCATTTTAAAATTTTAATACATTGTCAATTACATGAGATTAGTAGTGAATGTTCCAACAAATGCAAAAATACTAGTGTGGTGTTAAAACTTATTGAATCCTGTTTCAGCAGAGTGAATATCAACAGCGGAGATGCAGAATATTTCCAGGGAAAGAGATCCAACTAAAGTAAACATCAACCAATTTTCTTTACAGGGCTCCAAACGGATCTTGAGGTCCCATGAGATAGTGCTGCCACCCAGTGGGTCTGTGGAGACCGATCTGGCTCTCACCTTTTCATTGCAGGTAAAAAAAAAAAAATCACCATGCTGCTGTTTGGTAAAAAATTAACATTGCAGGCTGCCAAATCAGCCATTTAAGAATCATTTTAGATTTTTTCTTACATATATTTGTATATTATTACATATATTATTTATATATACATTATATTTGCTGTTTTTCTTTTTATTAAAGTGAGCTTTTTCAGGGTTAAGTATGTGTGGGATGAGTTTTATTACACTTGTTGCCATGGCAACTGTTCGGACTTACTATTAGATTTCAATGACATATGAAGCTCTCTTTTCTATATTGCGGAAATACTGTATGGAGATGGATCTCTTTTGTGTTGTGCACAAAGGAGTATTGTTAGATGATTAAAGGATAAGGCCGACAATATTCGATATTTTTTATTATTGTCCAGAAATCATGAAAAGAACAAAACCAACAATGTGCTGGTCCTTGTCTCAGTGCTTTCCCTCGTTCCTGCTGAAGATGTAAAACTTATAAAATGATTCACAAATATGCATTCAACTTTAAAGAAAGTTAATGAATTACCTAAAACAGCTGGGCACTGTAACAGTTTTGGTTATTGCACATGAGAGATTTTTGTATTTGTGCTTGTGTCTTTGCTCTTTTCACTAGTTTGAAGTGGGCATGGCTCAATTTGAAAAAGATGATGTAACATAATAAGGTATATTTAAATCATTAAATCAATAAACATGGGTTGTTTGCAAATGTTGTCAGTAAAACAGATAAAAAAACACCCCTACACAGTTCTGAAGGAGCAGATCAGCTGAGTTTTTGTGTGTTGTCATCATAAGTAGGGCTTTAAAAATTACTCAAATAGGAGTAAATATTCTATTTGTCTAGAACTATTTTTAGCTGCTGATTTGGTGCTCTAGTGGGTATTTACAGTAGCAGGACAGTGTGTCTGTAATAGTTTTTGGACAACAGTGGAGCTCACTGGCACAGAGGAACAAGATGTATCAGGCTTTGGATATGCACACAATTCTTGTAAAAGGGTAAATTCATTGCTGGTTTTGGTATTTTTATGGATTTGTTGACAATAAGAGAAATATAGACCATCATCAACCTAACCATTTAAGCTACCAGCTTAATTCTAAGCAAGTAATTTGTACTTTTTCTTGTTCGCTCCCCTTCAGTACCCTCACTTCTTAAAACGAGAAGGAAACAAGCTGCAGATCATGCTGCAAAGGCGGAAGAGATACAAGAACCGAACTATCTTGGGGTACAAGACTCTTGCAGTGGGATCTATCGATATGGCCGAGGTATAGTATAACCGTGCCACAACAAACCTGCATTCATGTTGTGTTTGGTTTGTTACTGTGTGCAGTATTTAAAGGATAACAAGGTCATAGCTTTCTTCCATTCATTCTCAGGACAGGCAGGAGCAGAGAGGTGCAGGAGCTCTAACAGGCTGTTAGTGTCAGGACCAGTGTGAGAATATAATGAGAAAAGGTGGACTAGAAGCATGTGTCCCCCTCATCTTCTCCTGGGGTTTGGCGTTGCCTCTTAGACTATAACTGCTGGCTCTTTGAATCACACAGAACAAGAAAAGCTGTCTTATAATAATAAATAAGTCATTTTTCCCTCTAATTAGTCTGAAAATACTTTTGTCTTTGAAAGACGTAAGATTTTCATTATAAACCTGCTTTGTTCTCCCTTGTTTAAAACAAGAGAGAAAAACTCAAGTTATCTCACAAAATGGACAAATTGTTTCATGTGTTTTAAGACAACCAAGAATACATGAATAAGTAACAATGAACAGCTTAGTATTTTTCAGTGCAGATGATGCTCACTAAGCAGTTCCCACATGGCTGACAAAGCTCAGTGGAGCTTATTAAGGTCACATCACAGCAGCTGAGAGAAGACATTTTGGCGCCTGGAAAAAAAAATAGCAGAAACAAAGTTGTACTTAGCCAGAAGAAAGAAATAGTTCTTGCTTTTTCAACTCAGGGATACAAATGAACTCTGACGAAACATAGCACACAAGATACAGTGCAAGTTGCCATGGGCCGAAATAGTCTCGCTGGACTATGCAGAGAGACTCCTCCATATTTGGGGCGGCACTGATCTGAAGTGACCTGGGTTTGTGATGAGTTTGAATCTCTTGAGTGTCTGGTAATATACATCCATCTCTTACTCAGTAAATACTATTTAGATGCTATTGAGCAAGGCACTCAACCCTAACCCTCAGCTGCTTCAGTTTCACACAGCAGGAAACCGTGGGTGGTTAAACTGCAGCCCCCAGCTGTGAATTATGGGTTTGTGGGCGATGAATGACAAAAATAGGAAACTAAGATTTTTCCTTGTTGGGAGTTCAATCTCTCACACTTTAATTCACAATGCAATGTTTAAGAAATAGTTCAACATGTTGGGAAACAAAAGAGCCTCCTTGCCAAGAGTAGGTTGTGAAGATTAGTAGACTAGCGCTCTCATATCTCACTATCATAATAAAAATAAAACTGGAGTCTGTGGCCGCTAAGCTTAGTTTACCATAAATAGTGGAAACACGGCAAGCAGCTCACCTGGCAACGTCCAAAGGTAGTAAATTATAGCACTTGTCAAACAACACTTCTAAAGCTGATCGATTCACATGTTATATCTCATTTCTTTAATCCGTAAAAAAAAAAAAGAACAGATTTTTACAAGGGGTTAAGTATACTGTACTATTTCCTGGCCGGGAGCGGTGACTTCCTGGAGTCTTGTTGCCATTGTGAGGTTGTCAGGCTACCAGCAGATTATGTACAGCAAAAGTGGATTTAATTTTTATAAATCCTAAACAACACGGTCGATTGAAATAAAACAAAGGATTCAGGTTAGCAAAATCTGAGGCCTTCTTATATCTTATTCATGCAAATTTAGGTTTGCTTGACATCCATGCCCCCTTACAGACCGGAGAGTGTTATCATCTAACACTCAGCAAGAAAGCAAATCTGATTACCTAAAATGTCTAAACTATTCATTTTAATAAATATAGCTATGACTTTTACAGTTTTCTACACGTGAAGGAATTTATATCTCTAAAAAAATGCAACATTAATGTTTCTCTTAATGTTTCTAAAAGGATGGATATTTCTTGTGTTGGACAATACTGGGATAGGAAGAATAAAGAAACTAAGAAATGAGCCCAGATCACTCAATCTAACTGAAGTGAAACATTTCACTATATTTTTTCTTATGTTGAGCCTCTGCTCTCTTTTCTGTCACCCCTCCCAGGTGATGCAGCACCCTACAGAGGGAGGCCAGGTTCTGCCTCTCTGCAGCAACCAGAAAGAGATGCTGGGGAAGGTGGCAGAGATCTGGATCTTTTCCCTGTCCAGTCAGCCAATAGACCACGAGGAGGCAGCCCTGCAGGGAGGACAGAAGATCAAATGTTCTGGTACACTTTTCCTCTCATTACCCCCGGTGTTCTGAGGTTAAAACAGCATGAAGCCATCATAATCACCTAATATGGTCGATGGGCTAAACAAAGCAGGGATCACAGGGTTCATGGTGCTTTTTTTCTCTCTAATCGTGCAGAAAGTGATGATATTCAGGTAGCATTCATCTTGCTGTGTACTCTGCATCAGTATATTAAGAGCCTGGCTGCATGTCAGATTTAAAAGGGTCACTGAAATATGTATGAGGCATCTCCTACACTCCAAAATCTCCATACCTCTCCTTTAGATAACTACTCAGAGGAAGAATATGAGAGCTTCTCCTCAGAGCAGGAGGCCAGCGATGATGCTGTACAGGGACAGGTGAGTTGGCTTGGAAATCAATGCAAACCGTCTTTAGTTGGTTAATAATTAAGCCCTTTGTTGGGGCATGAGGTTGGAATAAAATATCTGTACTTGTTCTGCATTATTTGCGTAGGACAACTTCAAAACATAACGATTTCATTCAACAAGGCTTCGTCTTCATTGCGTCTTGTTTTCAGGATCTCGAGGATGATGAGTACGATGTGAGGAAGCCAAAGAAGCAGAGGAGGTCCATTGTAAGGACCCCCTCCATCACCAGAGTAAGAGACATGAACCGGGGATTAAAGGGGGCCCAACTTAAGTACTCTACAAAAAAATGCATTGAAGTTTAGTTTAAGCAGCCCTAACAGTGAAACATACATCAGAACCAGGTTAACTGTTTCCCATGCTTTCAGTCTTTATGCTGATCTAAGCTAATCTGCTGCTGGCTGTGGCACCATATTTAATACACAGGCATGAGAGTGATTTTGAACTTCATCTAATTCTCAACAAGAAAAGCAAATAAGCACATTTTCAAAAATATTAAATTATTATTTTGAGATGAAGTTACATTTGGTAAACAATAGTTTTTATTCTATTAGCATGCATTTCTGTGTACTGCAATTGTATGTGCTCATAAAATAAACCCCAGTTATTTCCAATAACAACTAATTTTGTTCATATTGTATGTGATTCATTTTCAGATGGTCAAGTGATATTAAATACATTTCATTGAGCATTAATGAGACTATTTAAATATGTTTTTTCTCATGAGTGATGTGGTTTCATAGAGTACTCTACTCTAGAGTAGTGAGCAGAAGCAGGAGATAAAACCCCCAGAAAGCAGATGAGGCATGATGTTGCTTGATTATTGATTTACATGAGCACACGCAGCAAAATCAATACCCAGCTAGCACTGTAAATGTATGTACTGCCAGTAAAATGACTAAAATGGAGGAGCTCCTGTCAGCAGTGGCTGTATTGGATTGCTGAGAGCTCTGTAGTAAAATAGAACTAGGTCACAGACTGACTTGTGGTTGTGTTTATTCTCCCATGTTTAGCAGCAGAACTTTAAGCAGCGAGTTGTGGCTCTCCTGAAGCGGTTCAGAGTTTCAGATGAGGTGGGTGTTTCTGTCTTGTGTTGCTCTGCTTCTTTTGTGATTCTACTGTAGAGCTGCTGAGCTACTGAAGATGTAATGTCTATGTGTGTGTGTGTGTGTGTGTGTGTGTGTGTGTGTGTTCCTTTGTATGTATTACTGAAGGTGCTGGACTCTGAGCAGGACCCCGCAGAGCCGCCCCCTGAGGTGGAGGAGGAGGATCTGGACCTGGATAGTGTAGAATTTGAGAACCCAAGTGACAGCGGCCCGGAGCTAGATGACGACGACAGTGTCCTCAGCACACCAAAACCCAAACTCAAGTGAGTGTTCTCAGCAGTAATAAGTGTGTATGCCTTTAATTGTGAAACACTTGACTTACATGGGGGGTTGCAGGCCAGATAATTATGATGATGCTTCAGTCTGAATTCAGTTACAAGACTGGAATTTCTAAAACAAAATAAGTTAAGAAAATATCCATGACCTTTAATGTTCTCTAAACCCTGCAGCAGGCTGGCACATAGGCTGAAGGCTGAAATAAGCAAAGGTTGCTTCGCCATAAATGTTGGCCTTGTTATTGAAGCTGTATTTTGCCAATAGTGTGTTTTATATTTGCTAATATTTTATGGAAATGAAATTTTGAAAATGCATATATTCAGGATTTTCTTTAGGTTTTCATTCTTTGCAGGGTAGAAAACTTTCTGAAACACCTTTTACATAATAGGAACCTTTCATTAATACATATAAACTTAAAGGACTACTGCAGCAGTTTATAATTGCATTTCATTAAATAAAATTAAGTGGTCAAAATCGAAACAGCAGAAGAGGCTGAGATATCCTGACCTTTAATCCCTAGTGTGTGCTAATCTCCATTTCGCTTCCCATAATTCGATTCAGAAGTATTATTCTTTCTTTCTCCCTCATAAAGACTTAAGTCTTTCGAACTGCACACCTCCAGTTTCTAATGCAGGCATTCTATCAGAAATATAGACTGCATTATACGACTGCATCAATTTACAATGCATGGTGACAAAGAATTCTTTAAAATGTTGGCATCAAACCCACAAAAAATGCAAATCAAAGCATAAAGTCAAAGACTGGTGGTGGTTGAGTTCAGGACACCATCACTGTACATGTAAATTCATTAAATGGTACTGTACTTAAAACGCTGTGATGTAGACAGACCCACTGACCCAAAGGAGACTCCTTGTATCAGTCAATAACAATCATAAGTCATATTAAGACAAATTGTCAAGTTTTCAGTCCATGTTGTTTCTTGTGTTTCAGGCCATATTTCGAGGGTCTCTCCCTCTCCAGCTCTCAAACTGAGATCGGCAGCATCCACAGCAGCCGGAGCCACAGGGAGCCTCCCAGCCCGGTGAGACTGACATTACTGTAATATTACAGTGATTAACACAATGTTAACAGTCCTAAATAACTTGAGCAGGGATGCAGCTTTCCTGCTGCATATTTTGAACATGCAACTTCAACTAATTTAAAATAAAAGCTGCTTTTTTTTTCTTCTTTGTGTTCCTGGTCACATGCCTACCTCAGGCCCCTGCTTCCTGTACATTTACTGGGTTACTAATACCACAGCGAAACAGCTGGAGGCCGACTAGAGTAACCAATGAACTGCACTGATAGCCGATGAGCAAATCCACTGGAGCAGAAACGCGTTAATTGTCCAGCATCTGTCACTAAAGCACAGAAGAGTAAAATTTCACTTCCCCAGCTCAGATTTTCCCATCAGTCTGCAGGTTTAAGCCAGTTATAATGTGATCACTAGTTTGTTTATTAAACTGTAGGGCTTCTGTTGAACCAACAGTCCATCAAGAGATGTTGAATGAAACAATTCTTTCTGTGAAATAAAGGTTCCCGGGACTCAAAATCGGGCAGTGTTTATTGTTCTTCTCACCGTCTCATTCCAGATTGACGCAGATAAAACCAAGTGCGGAGGGGCCAAATTTCCAAATGATAATGTTTCTGATAACGTCTCCTTTGTGAGTATCAACTCTTAAAGCTGCATGAGATCAGTAACTGACAGTCTTATTATTGCAAGTCAATATTTTGAGGAAAAACATGGTAAGATGAGCCTTCTAAGCCTTTAAATATGCAGAAATTGCATGTTTGTTAAGTTAGTCAAAATATGAATGTGTATTCTCTATAGCTGCAGTCCCACAGTCACATACAGGCAGTCATAAACATCCAGACACAATCACAATAAATCATAATCGATAACAACTACTATTCTTAAGGACAGATGAGACATTTAAGGTGTTGTTTTGAAAAGAAAAATGCATAAACATGTCTGTCAGCTCTTAACTCATAAACGCTGTTGCTGTCTCTGTTTTTGTTTTCCTCTGTTGTTCTCTGTTTTTGTTTTCCCTCAGGAGCAGCCCGAGGCGGTGACGCCGACCACAGAGCTGGAGATGGACAACATGGACACATTTTTAGAGAGACTACCACCAAGTGGAAAAATGACCAAGACAGAGTCCCTAATCATTTCATCGAACAGGTAGAAAGACATAAACAAGAGTAATCCACTTCTTTAAATCATTGATGTGTCTGCAGGATGGTTTGACAAAAATCTTTATGATGGAAATTCACAGAAAACACCATGAGAGATCTATCAAAATGATACATTCTGAATACGGTGTTTTAAATAGGAAAAATAGTGGATCTGTTTTTGATCAGGGTTTTTCAGGGTTTATGCTTCCTTTTGTTGACCATTAAATCAGTGCCTCTGCTTCGAGCACTCCAGTCCTCCATCTCACTTCCTCTGCCGTTTTCATTTCATTTCAGGCAGGAACCGAAGTTGGCAGGGAGACGAGGTAGGAGCACGTCGCTGAAGGAGCGCCAGCCCAGCAGGCCGCAGAATGAGAGGGCCAACAGCCTGGACAATGAGCGGTCCCTGGACACACGCTGCCACCTACAGGTAGGAGGAGAGAACTTCAGAATCCATAAATATTGTATTGAAAGTTGTTTTGTTGTGCAACAGATCTTTACTACAGTGGTAAATGGAATAGATTTTATCAACATAAAATACAAGTCTTTATCACAGGTGTAGCCTCTCATTGACCAACCACAATGTCTTAAAGGAGCTGTATGTGACATTCACTGCCACTAAATGTCTAGACCAAAACAAATGGGTGCTACAGCCCATATTTTACCTCGCAGATCATAGTTCAACACACTTCATTCAAACTGGACAGAAACTAAATAAAAGTTACCAAAACCGTCTTAGTTTTTCCACTGTTTCAAAAATCACCAACTCTGGTTTGATTGAAATAAATCCTTAATTCACGGCGTCAGAGGAGAAAAGATGCCGTTGTTGTATCGCTCTCCTCAAAGCCAACAGTTTCACAGAGAGGAATGCACATGCACGGTCGGAGAGGGGATGTGACGTCATTTTCTGCTCAAGATACCATTAATCCACTTTATCTTTACATAGCAAAGTTGTTAGCTGCTATATTAATGTTCAAAATCTCATTTACAGAACCTTTAAAGATTGGTCACTTTAAAGTTTTGAATCTGGAAGAGTCACTGGAGGACAATTTATTAAACCTATTTTATGGTCCCTAAATCAAAAAGATGGATCCTTATTTTAACCCAAATGTCTCATTTTCTGTTTAGATCCCGAGAAAGACAGTGTATGACCAACTAAACCACATCCTGGTGTCTGATAACCACCTCCCTGACAGCATCATTCTCATCAATACGTCAGACTGGCAGGGCCAGGTAATGAATACCTGGACAAAAAGCTTAAAATGGCTGCTACTCTGCTTTTAGATTTTTCTTAATACTTGCCTTTCAAAATGTTTAGGAAAGTTGTGAATGGATGTTAAAAAGTTTACTCCAACTCAAAATGTTACACAGACTCTTGAAAATAATTGTTTTAAAAGCATGAATTAGATGGTAATAAATTATATAACAAAAGTATCTGGTAATGAAGTTGTACACTTTTCAATTGTATTTGTTTCTTCTTCTCCTCCCTTCTCAGTATCTTTCAGATATGCTGCAAAACCACCATTTACCAGTGGTCTGCACCTGCACCACGGCCGATATCCAAGCTGCATTCAACACCATCGTCTCCCGCATACAAAGATTGTAAGCACATGCTAACCTTGGTTGTCTGTCTTTTGCCATTATATATTCACTGTGTCACACTTGAACAATTGACTGTTAAAATAAATGGTGATTAATATTATATTTCCCTTTACCAAATTTTATGGTATCAATTTTGTAACTGCAAGCCATCTATTTATTTTCTTTCTTAGTTGCAACTGTAACTCCCAGACGCCCATCCCTATAAAGATCGCAGTGGCTGGAGCACAGCACTACCTCAGTGCTGTCCTGAGGCTTTTTGTAGACCACCTTTCCCATAAGACACCTGACTGGCTCGGCTACATGAGGTTCCTTATCATCCCTCTAGGTTAGTAACCCTTTCTCATGTTTGTTGTTATTTTTGTAATAAGTGTTCTACTTGTTCAAACATGAAAATATGATTGTCAGATTAAAATCTTACAAAATGAACATGCTGTAATTTCTGAAAATAGATAATAGACTTCTGGTAGCCTGTCTATTGTTATTCTTTCACCCCTTTCACCACTTGCCATTACCAGAAACTCTTAAAACTGTAGATCATTTTGCATTGGAGGAATAGCAACTTCCTCCTACTTTGTGCTGTAAAGCAAACCAACAAATTGTCCTGCTGGCAACAAACCAGAGGAGGCTTCTAGTCCTCTCAGTATTGGTCTTATTTGTTTACAGTAGTTTTAATAATTTAGCACTGCACCTTTACAGCTGTTTGTTGTTGTTTCTTTTTTTGATCGGTTTAGGTGCACATCCAGTCTCCAAATATCTCGGCACTATTGACTATCGATACAACAGTTTGTTCCAAGATGCTGCTTGGAGGGAACTGTTTCACAAGCCAGAGGCTCCTGTTATTGGTGGGCTCTTATGTCTTACTGGCTTTTTTTCTGACTACAGTCAGTAGTAGATAATTAATTGATCACTGTGTCCTGTGCAGCCCAGGAGAACCCAGATGTGGTTTCAAGGGTAACTCAGTACATGGTGGGAGCTAACGGAGCTCACCAGCTCCCCATTGCCGAGGCCATGCTCACCTACAAACAGAAGAGGTAGGATTTCAGCCTCATTTAATAAACAGACCAGAGGAAATTTCACACTGAGCTGTACAGAAGTAAATGTATTTTTAAAGAGCTATTTGGATTTAGTATTAAGTCTGAGGGTTTCGTCTAACAAATGCTTCTAATGCAGAGCTTTCAGCAGTTTTTCAAAAGGGGATTGAACTGTTCTGTAAAAGACTGACTCTATAGACATTTACAAATTCAGGCAAAATTATAAGGACACAGTACAGTATAAAAATCATTGCATATTGCTTGCAACCAGAATACATTTATCAGCTGGATTTTTATACTAACAAAAAGTAAAATAAATTGTATTTTATGATTACACAGAATAGATATTTTGCCCTGCGAACATCCACACAGCAAGCTAAACACACTTCCAAAAAAATGATGAGTTTTTATTGGAAGCTATTGTGAAACGATTGTGAAAAGAGTTTATGAGAGGAAGGGTATTAAAAAAATAAAGGAACAGGGAAACTGGGCTCGCAAAAACATAGACTAGCTGTTAAATTAGTTCATCATGCCAGGAAGAAACAAAATATCACCAGTGAACATTAATGTTTAAGCAAAAGTTTGAGAAATAGTCCGGCACATAACCCTGCGTAAAAAGGCGAATTGTTGCTTTTACACTTTGTATGGATTAAACAAATGAAATCTAACATGTTAATCAGTGAGCATTAGAGGTGCTGTTTCCCCCTATTTATGCTAAGCTAAGCTTGTTGTATCCTGTTGTGCCTGTTGATTCGAAAGTTGTATTAGCAACACATTAGCTTGAGACAGCTACCTTACTTTACTAGCTTTGTTAGCACTAAACTGATTGCAGAAAAATGTATATTCTACTAAATCACATAAATCATAAACAATTGAAAAACATAAACTATGTTAAAGTTAATATTTGAAAATGGCGGATGTAACTGCTATGGAACTGCTGGTGGCAGAATAGTTGGCTTGGAAGTCATGAATCTATTTTGGATTAGTATGCAAATTACATTACAGTTCTGTTACAGTCTGTTTTTAACCCCCTTTTGAAAAATAAATTGAGGTCAAGGTTTCATTAATGTTGGGAGTGGCGGTGTCTGACATGCAGGAGTCTGTCTTCTAAACATCACTGTCTTTCCATCACTGTGTGTGAATAACATGTTGTTTTTTAAAAATCTTTTTGTTGTATTTTTTCTTTGCTTTCTTTGAAGGAAAAAGAGCTTTCATTTTGATTTTGCAGTAAGGTATTGTGGTCACTTGAGTTTGTATCTCATGTAGCTTGGTGATTTGTGCGCTTTCTGTGTGTTAAGCCATTTCCCCATGACCCTTCTCAGCCTTCTTTAATGGAGCTTGCCACTTTAACAGCTGCTAAGAAAGTTTTTTTCCTATTAACTGCTTGAGTCATAAACTAACCAGATAAGATTTAACATATAGACTCACTTGCTCAGAGTTAGAGAAAAGAACAGAAGCACATAGTATGTGAATTCTTGTACTAATTAAAGCTGCACCACGCCAAGTTTATATTTAGAAATAATTCTTTGCTGCTTGCTTTACATGTCTAGATAAGGATGGTAGCTTTTTGAAAAATATTTATATTTATATATATATTTTTAGTGGCCTTTAACAAACACCCTTTCCCATGAAATGTAGGCATTCGGACTAAACATCACGACTCAAAAGTAGTGGCGAGTCCATAAGTAACTCGAGAGGTTGCTGTTATCTCAGATATGTCTGTGATAACTGCTGGACAGAGAGGTGGGAATACTGTCGAAAGTTTTAGACGACTACAAAGTTACTAAATGACTTAAAGAGAGAGAGTTGGTGAGTTTTATGGATGGATATGGATAAGGTATGGATGAAACCAAGTTACGAAGACACATTATTATTTCGAGCTTTAGTTTTTCTACGCTAACAAAGTAAATGTTTAACTTTAAAATCACAAAGGTTTCAGTTCTTTCATTTCTCATAGAAACTGCTGTAGTGGATGGTGAATTGTCACATCACTGCTACAGTAACTACTCGAACCAAGGCTAAAAAGAAACATTAAAGTTTCCCTTTAATTAAAAGGATGACTGGGAGAATTTTTGGAGAATTCTGCTTCTCTAAAAGACCTCAAGAAGTCAAACTTTTTAGATGTTTTATTTTTTGGAAAAGTTTATGTGGTAATGGTTTTTTTTCTTTTAATGAAGCAACACTTTTCTTAAATGTAGAGCACAATATCATTGTGTACAAATGTATAAATAAAGAAAATGTCACAAAAAGCTCAATCCTTTTAGACGATTCAACATTAAACATGAGTGCTTTTAATTTGGTTTCACTGTCAGGCATCAATGTAGATTCAGGACTTCTGGCTGACAAAATTTTCCTGTTGAGATAGATATATATATATAT
>NC_060160.1:7089540-7123836 GCF_021292245.1 Micropterus dolomieu | reverse complement strand
GTTTCATTAATGTTGGGAGTGGCGGTGTCTGACATGCAGGAGTCTGTCTTCTAAACATCACTGTCTTTCCATCACTGTGTGTGAATAACATGTTGTTTTTTAAAAATCTTTTTGTTGTATTTTTTCTTTGCTTTCTTTGAAGGAAAAAGAGCTTTCATTTTGATTTTGCAGTAAGGTATTGTGGTCACTTGAGTTTGTATCTCATGTAGCTTGGTGATTTGTGCGCTTTCTGTGTGTTAAGCCATTTCCCCATGACCCTTCTCAGCCTTCTTTAATGGAGCTTGCCACTTTAACAGCTGCTAAGAAAGTTTTTTTCCTATTAACTGCTTGAGTCATAAACTAACCAGATAAGATTTAACATATAGACTCACTTGCTCAGAGTTAGAGAAAAGAACAGAAGCACATAGTATGTGAATTCTTGTACTAATTAAAGCTGCACCACGCCAAGTTTATATTTAGAAATAATTCTTTGCTGCTTGCTTTACATGTCTAGATAAGGATGGTAGCTTTTTGAAAAATATTTATATTTATATATATATTTTTAGTGGCCTTTAACAAACACCCTTTCCCATGAAATGTAGGCATTCGGACTAAACATCACGACTCAAAAGTAGTGGCGAGTCCATAAGTAACTCGAGAGGTTGCTGTTATCTCAGATATGTCTGTGATAACTGCTGGACAGAGAGGTGGGAATACTGTCGAAAGTTTTAGACGACTACAAAGTTACTAAATGACTTAAAGAGAGAGAGTTGGTGAGTTTTATGGATGGATATGGATAAGGTATGGATGAAACCAAGTTACGAAGACACATTATTATTTCGAGCTTTAGTTTTTCTACGCTAACAAAGTAAATGTTTAACTTTAAAATCACAAAGGTTTCAGTTCTTTCATTTCTCATAGAAACTGCTGTAGTGGATGGTGAATTGTCACATCACTGCTACAGTAACTACTCGAACCAAGGCTAAAAAGAAACATTAAAGTTTCCCTTTAATTAAAAGGATGACTGGGAGAATTTTTGGAGAATTCTGCTTCTCTAAAAGACCTCAAGAAGTCAAACTTTTTAGATGTTTTATTTTTTGGAAAAGTTTATGTGGTAATGGTTTTTTTTCTTTTAATGAAGCAACACTTTTCTTAAATGTAGAGCACAATATCATTGTGTACAAATGTATAAATAAAGAAAATGTCACAAAAAGCTCAATCCTTTTAGACGATTCAACATTAAACATGAGTGCTTTTAATTTGGTTTCACTGTCAGGCATCAATGTAGATTCAGGACTTCTGGCTGACAAAATTTTCCTGTTGAGATAGATATATATATATATTCTGGTTAGGTGGATTTTGTCACCTTTGAGCCAGGCAAGCTGTTTCCCCATGTTTACAGTCTTTATGCTAAACTAAGCAAACCACGTCCTGGCTGTAGCTTTATATTTACCAGACAGATATACAGAGTCGAATTGATCTTCTCATCTAACTATTGTGAAGAAAGTGCTTCATGCAAAGGTTTGGTGCACACTTTCTAAATGTGTGTTGCAGCTTAAAAAAAGAGTTTCTGGTCAATCCAACATCTGTGTGCTCTTGTTATGAAGATTATTATTCCTGTCAGAAAGATAATTCTGACTTCAGTTTCTAACAATCCTCATTGATATCAGAGGACAGACTGAAGGGTAAAATGTGCTGGTAAAGTGACAAGAGACCAAATACAGTCAGCTCTTTCTTCCCTCCTCTAGAGATTTTTCTCTTCTCCCTGCTGTTTCCTCTCCATGATCAACATGTGCTTCTTGCCACCCATGTCTGTCTGTTATTTGTCCAGTTAGAAGTAGAAAACCTGCATGCTGTTAATAAAATGACAAAGTGTGATTATCACCTTTTTTTGAAATTTAATCACAAATCTGAACCACCAGGATCAACATTTAAGTTACTTGTTTGTTCAAATTTCACCATCAAATGTGTCATGTTCGAATGAGGTGTCATCAGTGCTAATAAGGCTTTTTAAAAATAATATATACAATTCACTTTTATGATTTATTTCTTCTAGACTTCTTAAAACTAAAAGCTTTAAGCGTAACTATGCCTATAAGCATATTTTATGGCTAATGTGGCAGAGCTGAGTATTTTTTTGGTAGATGTCACTAACATTTGTTTTTCACATAAAAGATGAAGTTAAAAAAGCATCTACACTCTGAAATAAGACATTTAAAATTTCTTGGAGTTTAAATTGAGATTTCTTATTTATCCTATAATTATTACCAAATTACATAGTTCTTTCAAGATAAAAAAAACATGGCCTGAAGTTGGAGATGTATAAATGAAAATAGTTTGAATATGGCTAATACGTCCAAGAATGATAATATTAATTAATTACTTTATTTATATTGCATCAGAAACAAAGTTACAAAGTGCCTTAAAATGAGATGATACATCTCAAGGGGTTATCCTGAAATAAATTCAATTCATGCTTAATAGTAAAACAAGGGATAAAACATAAATAAAAGTGTAAAAGATAATGAGCAAGTTAAATAGTTCAACAAATTTTTATCAGTGAAAATAAAAATCTGTTTTAAGAAGAGATTAAAAATACTGACAGATACTGACTTTGAAATCCTTTTACAGATGAGGGACCTGTCATAATTATAATAGGCCCCTTTTATCCATACAGGAGACTCTGAAACAATACAAACATTAAAAAGATAGTAATACCATTTATGCCCACTTAGAAACTATTTTTTAACAGAGATGCATAACTAACTTTGACATGTATCTGAAAAAATGCATGTTTAGTGTCCGTAGCTCTATGTCCATGGATTGACATGCATGTGCATCTTTTAACTGATACATCACACAATTAACCCAATATATGGATCAAACATATCAGACAGAAGCCATGTGTTCTGTCAGAATCCATACCTGCAAGTGGAGATGGAACATAAATCACTTACATACCAGGCAGACATCTGGCTTTCTCTCTCTGGCTGCTCTGAAACTGATTACAGCAGAGATGTGTTGTGTTGGTTTGCCAACTGTGTCCTACTGTAGACTGTCTTCTCTCTTTCTCTCCCCACCTCTTTAGTCTCTCTGTTTCTTCCCTGGGGGGGCGATGGCAGGTTTCTTCAAGGCAAGAGCAACAACCTTTCACATCATCAAACTTTACATTTAGATAACATAGAACTAGAACCATGCAGGCTATTTTTCTGGTTGTTGCCAGGAAAATAGTTCGTGGAAGGCTTGTAAGTGTAGTCATGCTACTACTGCTCACAGGTAGCGCATGGAACCGGAGAAGTTTTGGATGTAGGTTGGTGCTCTTCCTTCTCATCCACTTCTTTATGACTCAATGCTGTATTTGTTCCTCTGACTGACTTGCTGCTTCCTGAATGCCCTTCTGACTGGTTTGGTAGATCCAATCTGTCCCTGCAATAACTGGATGGCTTTGTTGGAGGCCTTAAATCGTCCGTTAGCTTGCATGTTTTGCTCTGTATGGCTCCAGCTGCAATAAAGAGCCTGCAGTCGGGAACTGAATCTGTTATAGTGGAGGTTCAAAGCCCAGCAGCAAGTGCAGCATGCTCTTTTGATTCAGCTGTGATAACTTTGCATACTCTCTGTGCATTGGAATACTACAGCACTATTTCCATATGTGAATGTTGGAAATCAAAAGTCAACATTTATAAGTTACTAATTTCTAGATCTAGATCAGTTAGATCTTACTAACTGAAGATGCCATTAAGTTTCAAAATTTCCCAGCCAAGTTTTGAAAATCCTTGTAGATATTAGTCCTTTTAGATTCAATTAAAATTTTCATCTGTACATAATTTATTTCCTTTTTTTAATAACATATTCTTTTCTTGCTTCCCTTTTACCTGGACTCTCTCTTGGGCTCTGCTGCCCCTACACAGCCCTGATGAGGACTCATGTCAGAAATTCATCCCTTTCATTGGTGTAAGTGCCCTCTTGAACCTACTGTGTGTTGATTTTGTCTTCATCCAGCTGATGTTTGACAGCTGTTTATAATTTGTTTAATGTGTGTTTTTTTTGGTTAGTAAGTAATAATCCTTTCCTCCTCTGTTTTGAATTCTGCAGATGGTGAAAGTTGGCCTTGTGGAGCAAACATCTGCAGCGTCAGGCAAGCAATAAGTTTGAATATGACATTTAAAAAAGATAATGCACAATTTGCATACTAACCTGCACCAAAGCATCAAGTTGCACCTGACACCTTTGCACAAAAGTAGCTCATTCTACACCACAGTTTATTTTTTTAAATTTGTTAAATGGACTGTTTCCTTCCTCAGGAGACTCTGATGATGCAGCACCTCTGGGCTCCTCGCTGCTCTCGTCTACCCCTCCCCAAGTATCACCTGCACTCAAAGAGGCGTCGCCCACCCCGCCCTCCTCTCCCTCTGTCACCACCAGCTTCTGTGCTTACAGGTAAAATGGAGCAAAAAAATTTCTGTAAGTTTGAAAATAAAAGTTTTGGGAAATACATTTATTGACTCTCATGCAGAGTGTTACAGATGTTAAGGACGATACAACTCTCATACCTGTTGTGTATATATGAAGCTACAACCAGCAGCTGGTTAGCTTAGCTTAGCATGAAGACTGGAAACAGCTAGCCTGGCTCTGTCCAAAGGTAAATAAAAACCTGCAGCTGGTGACCTCACAGTGAGGACACTTTGGACAGAGCTAGGCTAGCTGTATCCAGTCTTTATGCTAAGCTAACCCAACCAGCTATCTGCTTTTCATATTTTAAGAGTTAGCTACTTGAACTCTGTGTGAGCTATTCTCTTTAGTTCCATGATATCCACCTTACTGACTGTGTTCTGTAGTTCTGTAGGTCAGGCGGAACTTATGGGGCTTCAGGTGGACTACTGGGTGGCCCCAACAGAAAGGAAGAAAGACATGGAGAAGCGGGACTCCTCCTCCAAAAACACCCTGAAGTGCAATTTCCGCTCGCTGCAGGTCAGCCGGCTACCACTGGGGGGTGCAGAGCCGAGCCCTCAGCCCACCATGTCCATGACTGTGGTAACCAAGGAGAAGAATAAGAAGGGTAAGCTGCAGGTGGACTGATGCAGGCATGTTTCTTTGGATTTGTGCACTGAACGGTGGTTGAATACATCTACTCAAGAATTGTACTTAAGTACGAATTTGAATGAGTAATAATAATCTAATGACACATACAGTTGTATATAATAGTGTAAGCCAAAGGGGGCATTTTTCTGCATTGAGACTACTTTTACTTTTAATCATTTAACTACATTTTCCTAATTATACTTACATACTTTTATCTAAGTAACACTTTCAATGCAACTTGCATATGTATCACTATATGTGATTGATTGTGAAGATTTTACCTTTTACATTTTAAACCCATTTAAAAGTCTCCATACTCTGGATGTAGTCATTAAGCCACAACTTTCAGAGATAAGGGAGAAAAGTGTGGAAGAATCATATTATGAAGATATTCACAGGATTGGATGTGATCTCATTAAATCCTCTTTTACTGTCCAGCCTCAAATGTTGCACCGAAAGGCCAAATGTCATTTAATCCTCAGAGGCCAGAAAGATTCTGAATCCCTCATTTACTCACAGTGTGCATCTCTGTTGTTCCTTCTGCCAGTCATGTTCCTGCCAAAAAAGAGCAAAGACAAGGAGGTGGAGTCGAAGAGTCAAGTGATCGAGGGCATCAGCCGGCTTATCTGCACTGCCAAGCACCAGCAAACCATGCTGAGAGGTACTTTTCTGCACAGACCTCTTGGCCTGACATGTCCTTCCCCCTCAACCGCAGATGATCTTCAAGGGTTTTCTGTTCAGTTTTGTCAGTAGCTTTTGTGATTTTAATTTATTACTACCTGATAATTAAGATTTCAGTTCATTCTCACACAGTAAAACTGAGGTAACTTCCCGCCTGTTCAGATTCTGACCATTTGTGAAAGCACGACATATTTTGATGCTGCTACAGTAATTGGCCCAGTGGAGAGTGTTGTAATTCATAGTTAAAATACAAATATTTTAACTCAATTGTGACATCTCAGAAACCTCCCTGATTTAATTTTGATGAATCTAAGAAATATATTGTGTTTTTAAATCATGTGGTGCAACTCTAAATACCCTGATAGACACATTATAATTAAAGGCATATTTTCAGTATTTTGTGTTAGTATTAATGAACATCATATATCTTATTTCTATATCAATATTTCTTACCTGAGTATATGATCAGATTATCTCTCTCACTCAGAAATCAGATGAATTTAGTAAGCATATTGTTATCTATGAATATTGTTTGTTTTGTTTTATGGTATTGTCACTTTTTCAGTGTGAACTAGATACATGATCAAACTTGAACTTGAATTAGCATGCGTTATGGAATTGGGACCCACTGCCAGTTTCATACTATGTACTAATAGCATAAAGTATACTGGAGCACTGTTTGAGGTGTGATGCAGTATTTTGGGAAATAATATTCAAGATGTATGGCTACTGAAATGATGAAAGATGTGTGTCAGTTCACTTTTAGCCAAGCTCATAAAGTCAAGCTGCAACTTGAGAACAATATCAACCTGTATGCCATGAAATGGATGAAAATTTAGCATTAGAAATAGAACAGAGAGCCAGGTAGAAACATGATATATACATATGTAGATATATGTATACACAGATAACAAATAGATAAAAGTTAGACTTAACAATATCGTTTGCCAGTATGAATGATCTACATACTCAAACTGGAGGACTAGAACTGAAACTACTAATTACAGTTTTGGACTGTTTAAACACATTAATTATGCGGCACATTTAGAATTTCTATATAATATGCAGTTGGGAAACAGGGTTGTTCAGACTAACAGTATCATTAACTCCAGTAATGAAAGTGTAACTATATACCATAGTAATGTTTGTTTTCCTCCTCTGCAGTACTGATTGATGGCGTTGAGTGGAACGATGTCAAGTTTTTCCAGCTGGCGGCGCAGTGGTCTTCGCACGTCAAACACTTCCCCATCGGGATCTTTGGACACTCAAAAGGCCCTTACTAGCAGCACCTAAGAGACTGAAACACTGAGGACATCTCCCCCCTTCCTTACCTTTCCCTCATGCCAACAGCTTTTAACCCCTACTCCCTTCTTTCCCCTGGCACACTTCTTCTATTCTGCTGTCTTAATTTAAGCTCCTGCTTTCACCTGTTGCATTTGTCTGATTATTTAATCTTCTGTGTGTTTTTTTAATTTTCTATTTATGTAAAAATGTCTCGAGGCAAGGCTGCCAAGGGAAATTTACTTAGCTTTTTAAAAAATACTGCTGATGTTTTATAGACTTTTGAGAAACACTAATTAAATAGTTTGACATTACTTCTAACCTTTAACATACTGTACCCAGGTTTCACCCTCTTCCCGTCGTTTTAAGCACTTGGCCATTACATTTAATCAAGAATTTATATAAATAAATAAAAACAAGAGCAGCTGCCTTGTAATGAAGTGCAAGAGGTGATGGTCATCTTATTTTCTAATAATGCCGAAGAAATCTTCCCCAACTTCAGAGACTGTTGTCGATTCATCGTCTGAACCCTGAAGAAGAAAAAAGTAAACAGCCCCTGACCTTTGGCTCTCGGCACTCAATGAAGGAGTCTTATGTGCAATAGACTGAATACTGTGTGAATGCGATTTTGAATAGTAACCAGGCACTGTTAGAAGATTACACTCTGCTCTTAGTTGTGATTTTCACTCTATGTAACTACTTCTCTTCTTTACTGTCTTCTCCTGGTAAATTGGCTTGAGGTTTGAAGAGTCCAAAGTGACACTTGTAATTGGAAAATAAAGTCAAAACATCTGCTTTTTAGAAAATGATGAATAGCACAAAATGAACTACTTGGAACTAGATGGAAGTACAGACTTAAAGGAATACATTAACATTTTGGGAATTATGTTTATTTGCTTTCTTGTCGAGAGTTAGAAGAGATTGAGAGGCCACCCTAATGTCTGTACAGTAATGTAGGAAATTATGGGAAATAGTTTGGCACATACCCCCAATAAAAAACATGTTTTACACTCCAGTTTGTGTGCGGATTACAAAATTTTACAGAAATAATATTTTTGTGGCTATTACCTTCAGACAGAGCTATGCTAGCTGTTCTCCCCTGATTCCAGTCTTTATACCAAGCTACCTTAGCTGACTGCTGGCAAACAGCTAGCCTGGCTCTGATCAAAAGTAACAAAATCTACATACCAGCATCTCTAAAGCTCACTAATTAACATGTTACATCTCCTGAATCTGTACAAAATCTGAGGTAGGCTAGCTGTTTCTCTGTTTTCAGTATTTGTGCCAGGCTAAGCTAATCAGCTGCTGGCAGCTAACTCTTGACTAAAGATTTAATAATTTCCCAAAATGTGTGGTTGCTCAGTATTAGTTTGTTGAAGTTTTTTATGACAAAGTTTAATTTAGAGGGACTCTTAAGCCCCACACTCCTCTGTCACACTCCATATATTTTGCTAAAAGCAAATGTTACTTTTGCCAAAGGAATACTCATCAACTGCAGCTCACTCGTTACCTGTGTGGTATTATAGAAGACTTCATAGCGTAGAGGTGAATGTATTGAAGGTATCTTAAATGTAAAGCACTTTTAAATGTTTGTCCATTATAGATTAATGTGTTAAACCTACCCTGGAACCTGCAGGTATGACTGACTGTGGTTCACACAGGCACATAGACAGACACTGAATCTGCCATTATACTGTATTTGAGCTAAACAGCAGCACAAGCAGTGGTGACCTGGCATAGTTTATATGCAATGCAAACCAAGCAATCTGTATCTTCTCAGTGCTGTGTAGTAATATCACTTTATGCTCAGTGTGAGGCCTCATTGGACAATTTAGATTTTAGTTTAATATTCTGTAAGGTTATCGTAGAATGTATATGTGACTTTAAAAATTCAAACAATGTTCTGTCAGTAGCTTTTGCTCAAACTTTTGTTAACTGTTAAGCATAAAACTAAAAAGTGTTTTGCTTAAAATGTTTCTTTCAGTAGCTGTTTCATCATAATCTTCGCCAATTTCTTGACAAGTGCCTAAATTGCTTAATTTTGACAAATCAACATAAATTATATGTTCCTGGCTAACATGGTGCTGATTCCGATCAAACAACAACAAAATATCTCGATATAGTGCATTGATTTTGCAAACAAAACCCCACATGCAGTCAAGCTTGTCCATTGGAGAGAGAGAGAATCACTCTGTGGACAGTTGGCTCTTAAACACGGGTTTGAATTAATTAAAAGAACACTACAGCCCATTCACGTTGAGCATACATTTGTTACATAGAAGATGTTATAGATATTTGGGTTTTTCATGTTCTCTCAGAGAAAGGCTTGTTGAAACTGAAAGTTCCCTAAAGACTACCACTGTAATCCCAAAACTTGGAGTAATAAAACTACTATACACACTAAAACGTACTTGTCTTTCCATATGTGAGTTGAATGAAAGTAGTAGTTGTAGTAAATGTACAGGTGTATCAGCTACATAAAGTAAAGTAGCTCAAGTAGCTTAACTAAAAGTAGCAATACTACAGTATACAGATACTCTGTTACAAGTTCCATTCAAAATGTTACTTAAGTACCTAAAGTAAAAGTATTCATTATGCAGAATGGCCCATTTCAGAATAATGTAGTGTAATTATTGATGGATAAATGTATCACTTTAAGTTTGCAGGCCATAAATGTGTAGCTTAATTTATATGAATATAATATTTTATTTCTGGATAATAATTGTATTAACAATCTGATTATGTGATGTAAAATGTAGTGGAGCAGAAGTAGTAAGTAACATTAAATGGAATTACTGAAGTAAAATAGGCTACAAGTGGCTCAAATCTGTAGGCCTACTTAAATACAGTAGGCTATTTGAGAAAATATAGTTTGCACCACTGCCGGTTTATTTACCAAAGGTTTGTTTCAACCTAAAAGTGTGAATGCTGGTAGGAGGGTTTACTCTTTACTTTACTTGGCACAGGTTCAGTAAATGGTGAAACATGAAATAGGAGCTTGTGGTTGTCAACAAAGGTAAGAACCTGGCTGGTGATGCTGAGTGACAGACAGGGGGAGAGAGGGGGAGGGAGAGAGAGATCCTCCACCGGAGCAGGAAGCTGCACCGGGACTACCGAGAAGACAGAGGAGGTACAAAACAACGTCGACATCAGCGGGCAGACAGCGGGTCCTCCACCATAATGTAGACCCAGCAGAGCAGGAACAGCCGTGTGCAACATCCACCGAGGAAACAACAAAAGCCGTATCTTTGCACGGTGAAAATGAAGGAGCTGAAGGGCTGCGGTATGCGCTCCTCGGTGGGCTTTCTGTCCCGCAGAGAGCTGACTGGGCAGCCGCTCATGAAGGAGGAATTCCAGAGGCGCAGGATGGCAGGCTGCACCAGCCTCTACAAGAAGGATATGCTCGGGCATTTCGGCTGTGTCAACGCCATTGAGTTCTCCAACAACGGCGGAGAGTGGCTCGTGTCTGGTAAGTTGACAAACCCCGTTTCCCCCCCCCTGGCTGAGACTGTTTTAATGTGCTAGCATGCTAACGCTAACTAGCCAGTCAGCTGAAACCCTCCGGGGCTAGCCGATGCTAAGTTAGCCTAGCCTTTCTTGCTAGCTAGCTTCCTAACGTCAAACCAAAGAGCACGCAGCTGAGAGGGCAGCAACCAGCGGACCTGTCCCATGTGTCAGTCCATCAGCTCATCACTGTGACCTCTGAAAGGCACATTTTCTGTCTCTAAAGGGTCTAATCAAGGCCATCTCTTGAAATCACAAAGCTGTTTATGTCCTGAGAGGATTAAAAAAAACATCATCTGGCCTAGTGTAACAATCTGAGGGTTGCCATTTTTGGTCTGCTGAGGATGTTTACTTTGCACGATAGAGACGTAGTTTACTTCACTAACAGTATATGGCCTGACTCCACCTCACGAGGTACGTGAAACTATAGATGAACCTCATTAACTGTGCCACCTTGATGGCTGAAGAAAAATACTGTTCCTGGCCTGGGAGTGTGATTGTTATTTCTGGTACCATTAAAAACGACCTTCTGATTTAGAAAATTCACCACATGCATCACACAGTGGTGTTTTAATTGTTATCTTGAATAAGTGAATTCAATGTAATCTGCAAAAGAACATACAGACTATATTGTGTAGGGCTGAAACTAACTAAACATGTATTATTATTGATGAATCAATAGTTATTTATTCCATGAGATGGTCATACATTATGAAACTGTCCATCACACAGTCTAAGGTGACATCTACAAATGTCTAAATTGTCCTAAACCCAAAGATATTTTTTTTTACAGTGATGTAAAACAGAAAAAAACTGCAAAAGATTAAATTGATTAAGCTGGAACAAGATAATGATTGGAGGCTTTGTTTAAAAATTACTTAATTTTCAATTGTTAAAATAGGTTTCCTTTATTGCAGCTATAAATCGTTCTTGTATTTTTGTGAATTGCTGAATAGTTTTACCTCTTCAGATACTCTAAAATGTTCTGTAATAAACCAATCTGAGAAGGGAACATCAGTGTTTAGTTGAACTGCTTGCAAATCATGGACATATGCAACCGGTGACTCAGGGTTGTAAGTAGACATTACTTCACTTTAAAGTGTCACAAGATCACTTATCAAACCTACCTCTTTAGATTAGCCTTCAAACTCTTTAATATTACATTTCACCTGCTGCTATTTGCTAGATTAATGGTCTCCCCTGCATTTATGTTTTTTGGATTTGTTTATGTATGTTTGATGGTTTTATTATAAAGTGTCTTTGTGTCCTGAAAAGCTCTATAGAAATAAAATGGATTATTATTATTATTATAAGTCAAAAAGTTTGGAAGCTGCTGTTCTAGACTATACTGTGTGTTTTTGTAAGTTGGTGGTGTCATTCCCTCTTGTCATGTCTACAGGAGGAGATGACCGCCGAGTGCTCCTGTGGCACATGGAGCAAGCCATCCATGCTCGGTCCAAGCCTGTGAAACTGAAGGGCGAGCATCTGTCCAACATCTTCTGCCTGGCCTTTGACAGTACCAACAAAAAGGTGTTCTCTGGTGGTAAGAGCAAGGAAAAAGTCCTAGTCCTTGACCTGTGCAAGTGTTTTTGTGGCTTGTTATCACCGAAGGATGTAAAAGGTAGTTCTGATTAATTGAGAAAACTTTGATGCACTCAGGGATGCTGTTTTTTGATGGAGCAAAGTGACTTAAGTTAGAATTAAAAATCAAACCACAGCTCAGGAAAATCATAACAACACAGACTTTAGAGACACTGCAGGTGTTGAGCAGTGAAATAAATATAAAATGTACATATGTGAAAGTAAATAGGACAGGAAAGATGTTTTACATCATCAGAAAACAAAAGATTTTAGCAGATTCAGATGTTTAATGGATGCTTCTATGTGCGTTCCTTCACCTTCTGAACCACAGTTTGTCTGTTTGCTGTTTTTCAGGGAACGATGAACAGGTGATTCTTCATGATGTGGAAAGGTGGGTAAAATAACTCAAATAATACTCATTACTGTAGCTTTAAAACATTTTGATATGCTGACATTTGGTTGATTGTACTTGTGTTTAGACTAACAACTAATGAACATTTTGATAATTGTTGTTCCAACAGAAGAGAAACTGTGAACGTGTTCCTGCATATCGATGCCGTGTACAGCTTGTCTGTCAGCCCGGTCAATGATAACGTATTTGCCAGCTCATCTGACGACGGACGCGTTCTTATCTGGGACACCCGCGAGCCACCAAGTACAGGTAAGTGGAGGAGGCATGTTTGTTCCTATAAAATGCATTGGTTGGTGACAGTAATAATGACTTAATATAGTAATGCCTGGTGATGCCAAGTTTAAAGTTTATATTTGGGTCTGCAATGCATGTACAATTAAAGCACTTTTCAAATGACATTTGGAAAAGTCACATAACTCACAAACACCTAGGGTGTGAGCTCTCATAGTCTGAAAATATATACTGTGTTTTATGAGGCTAATAATGGATTAAAAAGTGATTACAGAAGAAAAATAGAAATCGATGCTCAGTCTTGTAAAAACGCTGTGGATCAGTGTTTAAGGTTAGCTTTATTACATGAAAATGAACCTCTACAATAACAATACACAAATGGACATTACAGCATGTCTTCTCTTTATGGATGTAATTAAAAAGCTGTTAATAGGCAGTCAACACAGAGTATTTTAAGGCTCTGTTAGACTGAAAAGGCTGTGTAGTACTTAATGATGGGACTTGGTGAGACTTGTTGATAACTTTAAAAATGCAGTGGATCATCTTGCATGACGTCCACATCTTTCTATTTTAGAAACCTTCCTTGTGACCAAGTTGGCCTAATAATACATTTAGCAGGAATCAGTATTCAGTGCCTGCCAGCAGTTTTTTTTTTATTATGTCGTCCTTTTACGACACTGAAGCCCCAGTCAAGGTTGAAAGTTACACACATTTGCATTCCTTTGTTAATCAGCCGTCTCTCTAAATTTAAGTGGCATTTCATTATTATATCCACTGTAGCCATATGTAAAGTGCATCAAACTTAGTATATACACCTGGGCTGGGAATTGTTTTGATGTGCAGTGAGGGTTTGGGACTGGCTGGTAAGTTGACTTGCCTCTCCTAGAATAGCTGAGGGGTGTAACTGGATCATAGGGCTGCGCAATATGGCCAGAAATGTTATCACAATTTAAAAAAATTCTTATCATTCGATATCTGAGGTAGAACATTCCAAACAATTATGATAAATATGATATTGATAAATTATGATAAAATCTTTTTTCAACAAAAATGTAAGAGTAAAATTAAGTAAAATCTATTTTCAGTCCCTTCAACAAAATATATATCTTAATAGAAAAATTAAAGGTTCAGTGTGTAATATTTCTGAGGATCTATTAAGAGAAATGCAATATAATATCCATAACTATGTTTTCAGTGGTGTATAAAGACCTTAGATAATGAACCGTTATGTTTTTATTACCTTAGAATGAGCCATTTTTATCTACATAACAGCAGGCACCCCTTTCTATGGAGGTCGCTGTATTTTGTTGTCATGTTTCTACCATAGCCGAGAATAGACAAACAGCGCTACAGAGCATGTTTCGTCATCACAGCGTTCTTCTGCTTGTATAATTCCGGCAGTGTAGACGCCCGTCACAACATTAAATGCATCCATAGAAGAAGAAGAGGGGGGAAGAATAACAATAATAACAACAATAATATGCAGTCTCTGAGTAGTCTTCTAGTTTATTAGAAGTAAGAAGAGAAGTGAAGCTGTTGTTTGATAGCTTTAGCCTGAAGCTGGCCATAATCCCAGAGAGCCGTGACATGTTTCCTCTATCAGTGGTGTGAAATCAGTTGGATTAATTTCATGTCGCCTACTTATTCTCCAGCCTGTGGGTTGGCTTTGCTGGTTACGTTAGACAATCAGCTGATCAGTAACGTTAATTGACAATAAAACTGTAACGTTATCTTAGAGCATGGACGCATCAGCCAGCTAACCTTTTACTTCCCTGGTAGAAAAATCATGTAAGGTTAGTTGGATTGGTTTATTCTCCAGCGCTGGCTTTGGCTTGTGATGTAAAATATGTAGTTGGATTAATTTCATGTAGTGACTCTCTCTCCAGTGCTCTGTTTTGGCTTTGTGGTTACGTTCATGAGACAATCAGCTGATCACTAATTGGCAATAAAACGTAAGCTGGAAGCTCAGGTCAGACAGCTAAATCTTTACTCCCCTGGTAGAAAAAAATATGTTGTTGGATTAGTTTTATGTAGTTACACTCTCTCTCCAGGCTCTGTTTTGGTTTTGTTATGTTCGTGAGACAATCACTAATTGCCAATAAAACGGCAGCTTATAGCATCTAAGCTCAGATCAGCCAGCTAAACTTTTACTGCGGTGGTAGAAAAAATATGTAGTTGGATTGTAATTTCATGTAGTTCTTCTCCATCCGCTGTCATGGTTTTGTTACATGGACAGAAATGTGCCGTTACCTTCCTGAGACAAACAGATGATGAATATTATTGGCAATAAAACAGTAACAGCAGGGAAGTTCATATCAGCAGCTAAACTTCACATTTTACTGCTCTGGTGGAAAACACGTATTTATTTTTACTGCTAATGGTGATATATAACAACACCGTTTGCCTACCGTTTACCTATAATGAATACTTTCCAAATATGCATAAAAATAATGTGTAAAATGTAACGCTGAACCGTTTTACTACAAGCTGAAATTATCAATATTTCTTTGTGTTTCTGTTGTATTTAAAAAAAAATAAATAAAAGACGTTTTGGTAAGATTTGAAGATTGCTTATCTATTTAAATAAGCAAAGTGAGAGGAGCCTTGATCGTCACCAGCCAATGTCTTTGTAAACTTCGTGTATTATGTGGTTTATAATGGACTGTGGTGCAGAAACAGTGAAGCTTACATTGTCCTGTTATCTGTCAGTGGTCATACTTGATGCACTAGATGTGATAGTTTTTGAGATGTTAGTCCAGATGAGCCAACCCTCCCAAGTTGAGACATCATGTAGCGCTTCATTTCTTGATGTGGCTGCTGTTTATTAATGAACAAGTAACAATAATATTCGAAAAACATATGGTTTTTAGAATAATTAAGTAAATATAATTTCTTAATATATCTATCTAAAGAAACATGATTTCTTATCTGGCAACTCTCTGCTATCTCATAGATGACATCTTTGTCCTGTCTCAGGCACCGTAGCTACTCGCTTGGATAGGGGAGCCCCCCTCCCCTATCCAAGCGAGTAGCTACGGTGCAATTCGCAACCCTCACCACTAGATGTCACTCAAACCGATCCTTTTAAGTACTAATTCGTTTGTGATTCAAATGAATGAAATCAAATGTTACTGAACAGTTGTTATATAGTTGAGGAAAATTAAAAGCAAAGTACAGCTGAGGCTCATAGGGATGTCATTAAGGGGATCCCTAAAGTCAGCAGTAAACATCATGTGGACACCACAAATGTCAGTATAACATTTTGTGCTAAGAGATATTCCAGTTTGGACCAATGATGTTGACAGACCGATATTGATATCCCCAGAGCCAAGCTGCTTGTGTGGCTATAAAACTGTCACAGAAGTTGAGCAAAGTCTTAATAAATATGTAACTGTAATTCATTAAATTCTCATCTCTTCCTTTAGAGCCGTTCTGCCTGGCCAGCTACCCCTCAGCCTTCCACAGTGTGATGTTTAACCCTGTGGAGCCCAGACTGATTGCCACAGCCAACTCCAAGGAGGGAGTTGGATTATGGGACATCCGAAAACCACGCAGGTTAAACATTTTCAGATACTCAGATACAAGTTTTTATCTCTTGACCCAACTTTCAAGATAAGATTAAACTTCATTGTTCAGCATTTAATGGATTACAAGCATATAAAGGTGATTAAAAACAAAGACAAAAAATAATAGAGACAGTAAAACAGTAAAAGCATTAAAAATAGACTAATATAATTGCGAGGTTAAAGTCGGTAAGTGTCCAGCCAAAAAATCCCAACCCCGCTCTTCAGGCCTCCGTCCAAAGCCACTTCCCCAAAACACATTTTCATGCTCAGTAGAGCATTTGATTTATTGATGCTGTAAGGATGTAAAGAGCATTTCAACAAATATAACAAAATACTTCTGAAATAAATTGCCTACCGAAGTTTAAAGTAAATTTATGCTTCAACAATCTCCTCACTTTACAGTTTGGAAAGATTTCACATGCATTATTACTTGGATATTATTTGACCAAGATTTTATTTTGTCAATTACACTGTATATATTAACGGTCATTTCAAATATGTCCATATTAATTCAGATTTATCTCTAGGAGTTGGACAGATTTACAGGTTTAGTTATCCTCATCTGCACGTTTATCCTGCTCGTGTCCACCAGGTTGTGCTGTCGTCACTGTTAAACTAATCACCACTGGTCCTCTGCCAACTACGGAACCCTCTCACCGCAAAACCCAAATGTTTATATCACTAAAATGACACTATGACATCCTAACTATGAACACTCAGTTGTGTGAGTGTGTGTTTACACATACTCAGGATAGGTTTTGGTTATTAATACACAGATGACGGCACTGCCAATAAAAGTAAGCACTGAGTCATTTGTCTTCCTTCACTGTTGGCTCTGGCTCTCTGAAGTGCGGGTACAGTATGTTTACTGTCAATTCCCTCACTTCACTGTTTGTTTAAAAATAGCTTCCAGTTGAAGGTAATGTATTAGAGTACCTGTTTTATTTTGTCATTATCCATTCATCCATCGTCAACTGCTTATCCTGTGTACAGGGTCGCAGGGGGCTGGAGTCAATCCCAGCTGACATCGGGGCGAAAAGCGGGGTACACCCTGGACAGGTCGCCAATCCATTGCAGGGCCACACATAGACAAAATAAAAGAAAAAAACAAGAAAGGGCCAAAGAAGAGCAAACTTAAATCTAAACTCCATAGAAAACTAGTCAGGTAGAACGTTTTGACTCGTCTGCAAATATTAAATAAGTCTCAAGTTCTGTTGTTAATAACTGACAGTTGCAAAGGATGGTGGCGATACGGTCATCTTGTTTTCATTAACACTCACCTTTTCAGTTTCCATCCACAAGGTAAATATCCCACTTGTCTCAAGGAACATTTGGAAATATCACACCTGTGTGATTAGGTAATACGACAAGAAACGTGACTTATTAACTAAACATGCACAGTAACAAAATCTCAATATACACAAGTTTAAAAATATGAACATAGTATCGTCATCAAATAAATCATTCACAGTAATAAAAAGCACCAATACTTGCAATAATAATAATAATCTCTTCTGAAGTCTCACTTTGTGATTTAGTCTTACCTAGCCCTAATATTTTCTTTCTCTCTGTACTCTCAGCTCATTGCTGCGGTATGGAGGAAGCATGTCCCTGCAGAGCGCCATGAGTGTTCGCTTCAACAGCACCGGCACCCAGCTGCTGGCACTGCGTCGCCGCCTGCCGCCCGTCCTGTATGAGCTGCACTCTCGCCTGCCTAGCTTCCAGTTTGACAACCAGGGCTACTTCAACTCCTGCACCATGAAAAGCTGCTGCTTCGCTGGGGACAAAGATCAGGTTGGTCATTAGATCATACGAATCCTGAATTAAAACTGCTGCTGCTATCAGTAGAACTACCAGTAGAGGTAATGGAAACTTGGCTACTAAAGTAATAGCACATTCATGATATATAGGGTTGTACAAAATTATAATCAAAACCAGCACAAAGGGGAAGAAGAAAAACGAGGCAAGCAAAATTTGAAGGCGTCTATTTCCATATGTTCCAAACACATCCCATTACATACTGGGAAATATATGTATGAAATACAGGACGTCTATAAGTTTACATTTCATGCACATCAGCAGCCATAAAAGCAATGTCTTGCCTGTAGTATATTGCACTCAAGAGTGTGATTAAGCTCCTGATACAACAAGCAGATACAGAATATATTTTAGAATTGATGTCAAACAGTGGAGGGATTTTTTTTTATCTGACTTTGTGGTAACTTAAAATGCAGAGTCAGGAGAATATAGGGAACATGTGGTATTAATAGAAAGAATAAAAATAGGACAATATATTAGTTCCTTCTGTGAAATTGGGAGTTTTGAGTGTTGGAGGAACACCAGAAGCCCTTGTACCCAGCCAGTGGCCCTCCCATTGGTCCTCCTCAGACATGACATCACCCTGCAGCCATGTTTGTTATGTTAACATTATCCTCGGGTGTCAGCAGAGCACATGAAGGCTTAAAAATGATCTCTCTCTACACAAGTGAAGCAGGTAGTTTAAAGGTTACAGAATCAGGTCAGGGTTGTACAAGAAGGTTATTGGTTTGATCTGCTCAGCTGCTGCTGCCAAGTGGGACAGCATTATTGACTCTAACAAGGATTGTTGAGGAGCAAGGCCACTGATCTCTGATTGATCAGTGGAGACATTTGATTATTGTGATCTCTTTCTGTGTTGACAAAGATTTCTGATGGAACCAAGGATAAAGCTTTGGGATGTAGGTACTGTAACTAATTGGGACGAGTTGGATTTAAAAATGAACATGTGCAAGTACAACATGCTAATGTGGTTGCTGAATTCTCAAAGAGATCTTTAAAAATGCCCAGTTGGATAGAGTTCAGATCACTTAAACAGCAATGTTTGAAACCCTTCAAAAATCTTGTCTTTGCTGACCACCAGTGGTTTACCATCTCACCTTGCTGCAGTGATGTAGAAGTTTACTTCAGGGTAAGTCACAGATGCAACAGAGCATATTTCTGACCACATCCAACCACACCCAGCGGTGATGCTTGGTGTAGTGAGTGTGGTGCAACAGACTTAAAAAACTCTTAATCAGAGAGTGCAGTGAACCACTGCTTTTCAGCCTGGTATTAAGATACTCTTTAATATGTTTTCCTACTGATGATTTTTGCATTTAAAAATTACGTTTTAATTCTTATACACTTAAAGTTGTAGCAAAACAATTAGACCACTAGAGGCCAGAAAAACCAACTCAACCACCTGCTGACTGTTACATGATATAATTTTATCAAACAGAGAAATTTAAAGTCTGTTTATACCATGGTAGCTATTCCTTTAATATATCTAGTTGTAGAGGCAATGTCGTAACTCAATGAACAGAACTGTTTTATGGCAAAACTGGATTTTTGCACCATTTGGTCAAGTATCTTGATTTGCTATGTATTTAGTTTCCATGGTTAGCCGATAACCTGTCGGAATATTTTGTTCATAAACAGTTTATCATTAAATTTCTAGAAAATGGATTATATTACAATTACATTAATATTGCAATATAAAATGACTAACACAGTGACAATTTTATTCATATCACCCACTGCTACTGTGTGTGAGCTTATGGGGTGGGTGCTTGGAAAGCCACTGGGAGCTGCACTTCAGCTTGAAAGTGGAGAATTTCTTAAGCCAAAAAGTCAAATATTTCATATTATGTAGATATAGGATGCCAGTTGTAGTAGGACAGTTTAGAGGAAAAGAAAATAGGTGTCAAAAGAAATGATAACATGTAGCAAAGGATGTGATAGAGGTTTGAGGCTTCTTTATTCCACTGTGTCGCTGTTGCTCTCACAGCGCTCAAATTCTCCGAAACGTCCTCATATAGACCCAGAACCACAGATGACAGATGATTTTGTCAGAGTGGTGTGAAAGCAGAGATGCAGAGTGGCAACTTACCATACAAAACTGATGGAAAGGAGAGAGCGAGGGAGCTGTGGGTGTGACATTCTTACCTGACGTGTTCTCTGGGGACTGAACACAGATGTTCAGTTCAGTGTGTTCATGTGCCCTGGAGCTACAGTCATATGAGTAACTGTCTGTGATTGAGGAATAATGCTTTTTCGTCACTGTAGATCTTGTTATGTCTGTTCCTTTTATTGCCATTTTTCACCCCCTGATATTTTTTATACGGTGACTAGAGTGAAACTGTGAAAATGGATAGACCACCAACCATGATTGCAAGCCTTCACGTTCTAGAAACATTCTTGAGCGTGTTAAAAGAGAAATGTACCCACAGAGACCAGCGGAATATTTACAGAAGGAAATTGAAGACATTTGTTAAAAATCATTGGCAGATAAAATGGCACAAAATAATTCACGACTTGACAGAATGTCAGAAATCCAGCAGCACAAGACTTAAACCAATGTAAATTATTTGACAAAAAATGTGCCTCCAGATGGTAAAATAAGACTCAGACATTCCAAATGAGTAGAAATGTGCTAAAAACGGAGAAAATAATAGAGTAGGAAACTAAGGGGAGAAATATTTTCTGCTGAGTTTCTGCTCCTTCACATTGTGCACCTAAATTTTGCAATATGGATGCTTGTGTAGTTCATTGTATAACCAACCTCCATATCCAAATGCGAGTGAATTGGTGAGGAAAGCTGACTGCAGTCATTGTTGCAATTACTATGGCTATAATATTAGCTGTGACTGTAATTGTGACCGGATGGCCACTCTGACAGCTCATATGATAGTAACATTGGCTAATACAGCGGTGTAAAGCCGGACACTGCTGCCTGGATTTGAACCTGGTACTTCCATCAGATATGACAGAGGTGTTCAGGAGTAGTTTCACCAAAACTCTAAGCCACCTCTATCAATTCACACAGGCATGTAGCAAAGGTTAGTTAGTGTTACACATTGCTAATCAAAACAGCCATAACCACAACCCCAGCAGCTTCAGCGAGTCAAATTAATTAGCTAGTTATCATAATTTAGCTAAAAAGTCAGCTTGTCTGCTTCTCTCAATGTTGTTTTAAGACACACATATGTATAAGAACCAAGCCCATCCCCCTCTCTGGCTTTGTCAAAACTTACCTTAAGCGACATGTATAAGTGGAACCATCTGTTTACAAAATGTAATGTAACAGTTCAGACGAGGAGCAGGAGCTGGGTTACAGCCAGATGTCGGGTTTGATACACATTATGAGACAAAGTGCAGTGATAAGATCTGATGGCCACATAGTGACCCACCCCACCCCAGGGTTCGTCTCTCAGTCTCTTCCTTGAGGTCTGATGGAAATTTTTGTCATAAGAAATGGAGCAGACTTAAATCTCTAAACATCCTTCTGTCCCCCCTCCTTCAGTACATATTGTCTGGGTCAGATGACTTCAACCTCTACATGTGGAAAATCCCAAAGGATCCAGAAGCAGGTGAGTTACTGAATCTGTCTTGCACCAACTGCATATTTATGTGGATATATGCCGATGTGTAGGCCATGATTTACCATTATTTTTGTGTTTCTACATGACAAAAGAAGTAGAATAATATTCTCATCTGGTTCCCAAGGTGAGCCTGTTAATTTTCTTCTGTCTACTCTGCTAAATACTTTTTCTTTTGTGTTTTTGGTTTGTTTTAAGTTCACACTGTTCATCAGGAATTCGGGGCTTTTAAACATATGTACCACAAACTTACAAATTACTTGTTTTAAGGACAAAGTTTAGGTGACCTATCATCCTGCAAGGTTAAAGATTTCACTGGCGTCTGCGTAGGCAAAACAAACCTGATTCCAGTGGCTGTTTTAGCCCTAGAAAGGATAATGGATGTCTTTGTGCTCTTTGCCAATGATTATCAGCCCAGACTGTGGTTTGCCCTCAGTTCATTTGGTCACAATATACTTTCCAGGCATGAGTAACTATCAGATACCCTATATCTATGTCATTATATTATCCTCCATTTTGTAGTCCTAGTTCAGGTTAAGTTATCACCCGTATCAAATTTTTATTTTCTTGAGTTTGAATGTTTTCACCTGCCCAAACTAACTAAAAAGCAAAGGTAAAGGTTTGAAATAACTCTTCCACATAGGCTTACTGTGAACACGCCTCAAATCTGATTACTCTGGGAAGAAAATCCCAAAAATGCAACAATCCAAGAATGTGGTCGTTTTTAGCTCTATGGCACCACCTGACACATTTATGGATTTTTTTCCCCCTGGAGTTACTCACACTGAAAATATGCACTGGGCCTATTTGGTGTCAGACTAATGGCATATTATGAGGATTCCATTACTGCTGTTACGACTGCTATATTTCACACTCTGTATTTTCTGTCTTAGACGATCGAGAAACAGGTTGAATAACTATGGCTGCCTTTGTAAAGCTGAATGTGATTGTTTTAATGAATCCTTGTCACAGACTTGTATGTCTGTGACTCTGAATTTGTGTAGTTTGTCTCCTAGTGTCACATTAGACAAACCCATATCATGTTCTTCCTTCAAGGTGGCCCTGGTCGTGTGGTAAACGGGGCGTTCATGGTCCTGAAGGGTCACCGCTCCATAGTGAACCAGGTTCGCTTCAACCCTCACACTTACATGATCTGCTCCTCCGGCGTGGAGAAAGTCATCAAGGTTTGTAAAGAAATGTCATTGCTATATTTTTAAGAAAGTAGGTCAATACACTGGGTTTTTTTTAGAGACTGGATTGGGGCCTAAAGGGGAGTCTCAGAGAGGTAAATCTGTCCACTGCAGCATCAGGATGATGTAGTGGTCACAGAAATTGTTCTGTAAGTGGACGGACTAAATTTCAGTCTGTGTGCTCAGGCAGTAGACATGGCCTTAAGTGAAACATTGATCTCTGAGCAATCACTGAGCTACGACTTCCCTGTGGGGAGTGGAGAATGAAAAAAGATGCATTTCCCCCTAGTATTGACTGTCGTTTGTAACAGACGACTTAGGGCAGTTTAGCAAAAATTGGGTCATGGAAAGACAGGAATGGTTATTATTATTTCTGAAACCAGACCCAGACTATGATACACTGCCAGGCTTTCAAAAGTCCTAGCAATTTAAGGTAGCCTGGATCAAATATTGAAGCAAATGAGTAAATCATGAATATTGTTGCTAAAGCTGTCACTGTAGCTCAAGCTAGATTAGGCTGCAGCAGACGTTTTATTTTGTAGTTAAAATAAAATAAAACTGAATCATGATTGTGACAAGAGCTTGCAGTTAAAAACAACACTCCATTAAGATTTTACGCTGCTGGAATAACAGTCATAGCACAGAGCAGCTGTGTTGCTGTATTATAATCTTATTCAGTGCAAGCTTTGTGAGTCACTGTATTGCCCTACTGCTGACCCTATGAATAAACCAGGCAGCATTTGAAGTTGACTTAATGTCTTACTGAATTTTGACTGACTCAGTTAATCATCAGTTATTTTGTCTGTGCTCATAGAAACAGTTGTTTTTTTTATTTTTTACTCTTATCAGTGAGCAGTCCACTCTCCTAAGTTGTTCTTAATATAAGTAATGGACATTACTGGGATTAACTTGGTGCTGTGAAGGAATTTAGCTCTTTAGATCCTCCCTGTTGTTATCTTTGGTTGAAAATTAGTGTAAGAAGAAAAATGAAGCGTACCTCTGGTCTTCTGTTTCACTTGTGTAATTAGGCAAACCCAAAACCATGATTACATGACTACGTAATTAAGTTATCTCTACGAAGCCTTTGAATAGCGTCATATTAAAGTCAAAGTTTTCATTTATACTTATGTAAGCTTATACAAGGTTTTTATCACAGAGGTATCACTTTGAATAGGAAAGAAATTTCTACCAATTGTAATTAACCTAGATGACATGATGGTGATGTCGTTCATTAGTTTTCAGTTGCGTGTCAAGACTTACTCCTCTGACTGAGACCTTTTATCGGATTAAGGTAAACAGAAAGTTAAGTCCTTGCAAACAGTCTAAAAGTCAATTTAGTAGAAGGAGAAAGCGTTTGCACAAGCGTACTAAAGATTCAGATTCTTTTTTGTCTTTAGAGTAACACAAGCTCCCTGCTACATTTTACTGTTCAGAGTGAAAGGTGATACAGGTCCAGGTGTTCTGTAATACGAAGCTATGAATAAATGGGGAATCTTTCAAACCCATTTTTCATTCTGTCATTCTGCCTTCCAATCTGTCCCACTTTAAATCTTTCTTTTTATTCTGTCTCTCAACTACTCCCCCTCTCTATCCTTTCCTTGTAACGTCATTCACTTCTCCTTCCACCACACGTCTCAGGTGTGGAGTCCCTACCAGCAGCCTGACAGTCTAGGTGACTTGGAGGGCCGTGTGGAAGACAAGTCACGCAGCCTCTACACCCACGAGGAGTACATCAGCCTGGTGCTCAACAGCGGCAGTGGTCTGTCTCATGACTACGTCAGCCAGTCCATCCAGGAGGATCCACGCATGATGGCTTTCTTCGACTCTTTGGTGCGTCGAGAGATCGAGGGGTGGAGCTCCGACTCTGACAGCGACCTGAGCGAGGAGGCCATCATGCAGCTCCACGCTCGAGGACGTCGCTCTACGAGGGCCACACCAACGGCTCCCATCGCTGCCTCGGCAGCTGGTCACCACAGTGACTCTGATAACTCGTCCTCCTCCTCTCTGGCCGGACCTGATGCTTCAGGAGGAGAGGAGCAAGCCGGAGCAGAGGCGGAGGGACAGGCGAGGAGACGAAGCAGGCATCAGCGGCATCAGTCTGGCTTTCTTGTGAACGAGGACTCGGACTCAAGTGAGTTTTGGCTCGACCCCATGCCCCGGCCTCGCTCACCGAGCCCCAGGGACAACTCCACACTGTCCAGCCCCACCTCCTCTCATTCACTTCCTGTCGAAGCCTCCAGCTCGTCCACATCCACTTCCAGCTCCAGCAGTGATGACGAGGAGCGCCGTAGTGCAGTGAGGCGGCGCAACGTCATGAGGCGACGACGCATGAATGTAGTCTCCAGAGCTGGGGATCGACCCGAGTCTGTACAGGCTCTGTTTTCAGCCATCGACTCCTGCAGTTACCCATCGATATCAGTCGATGACCTGTCTTCCTCCTCGTCAACAGAGGAACAAACAGCTCTCCAAATCAAGCCCTGCACTGGCGACGCCAGAGATGAGGAAAAATGTCTGAGCCCTTCTGACTTTGTGTGTCTGAGTCCAGTAATGTCCCCCGAGAGCCAAGAGAATGTGGAAGGGAGTGACAGGACTGAGCTGGAAAGACATTCAGCTGCACCTCTGTGGCCGCTGGTTGGACACAAGACTGAAGAACGGGCTGCTACAGATCCGGCATTAGACAGCTCTGATAGTGCAGAGGCTTGTAGCAGCTCGGGGGCTGTAGACGGTAACATCCAGAGCCGAGGCAGCCCTGGAGTGAACGGACAGCACCGGACTTTGGCACCATATGTGAGTGATTACCTCCATGTCTCCTCAGAATCAGAGGGAGAGACTGGTGTTACATCTGAAAACAAAAGGCCACAGAGAGAAAAGGGCCTGGCACAGAGCGCCCTGAAACGGACTCATGTGGGATCAGAGGAGGTTGAGAAAGGCTCCTCTCCCTCGGAAAAGAAGTTAAAAACGTAATGACGTCTCTTTCTCACTCTGGAAAGAAATCATTCTTTAACAGACTTCATTTAGGAAGTGGGTTTTCTAAGGGTTTTTACAACTCCGCTTTTTCATTTTGCGTCTTGTAGTCACGTCACACATGTGAACTCTGATTATGCTGATTATGAGCAAGAGATGTTAAGGAACTAAAAACGAAAGTGGGGTTCATTTTTGTTGCTGAACAAATGAATTGGACAACGTCATCATTCTTTGGGTCAAACCACAGATGACATTAACAAATGGAAAATATAAAACATGAGCTAAATATTGTTTATAACAATGATATTTTAAGTGAAACGCATTTATTTTCATGCAACATCAGTGTTTCTTTCACATGCGCTGGTTGTTGGACAAAGCTCCACCCAGGATTTGAAGCTCCTCCAACCATAACGAAAAGACATGGTCTTATGGAGGACAAAAGCTTTACAGCATTTTTATTTCTACAGTTTCACACTGAGTGTAAATCTGATTGGGCTTATTTTCATTTTAAATTGATTCTCAGCTGAGACTGCTTCAGGGTCTCTGAAAGATTGACTGTCTCCATAGAAATCGTAAGGAGCACCAATTGTTTAAGCTGTGCATTGAAATGATGCTTTCAGTGTCTCTACCAATTGTTTTTTGTCTCATTATCCAGCCCGTGAGTACCATTACAAGCCAGCGCTCGCTTTTGTTTTCCTGCAATTAAAGAATCATTTGTTCTTCAGTGACAATGCCACAACTTCTTCCTGAGGCTTTGCATATTGACAAGAGTTTATTGGTGAAATATTGACTTTCTCTGATGCACGTCTGTCTGAAATACTGGAAAATTAGTTATTTTAGTGTAGATTTGGGTCCTCCACTTCCAATTGCTAACAGAGCTGCCATGGCAACACAACCTCAACTCTCCTGTGAAAGAAATTTGAAGCTGTTCTGCCGGCCGCGACCCTGAGCAACCAATGTCGGCCAGAGTAGAATATTTTATTGACTGAATCAAAATCTATCTTTGCTTTCATTTATAGAATAGTTGAATCCGTTTTTGGACGTCTGCCACTCTTAATAAAACATACACATTAATGAGAATTAAATGTGGTTAAATTAGATGACAAAACAATATCAATATCAACACAAGAAAAATGGGATTTTGAGAATCTACAATTCCATGACAACTGGACAAACTCCATCTGCTGAGGAAGATTGTGTATATGTGTGAATCTGTGAAGTGTTTATAATTTAAAAAAGCATAAACTTATTATTTCTCATGTTTTGCATGTCTAGTAGCTTTAAAAAATAATTTTCACAAGTGGTCTTAGAGTATCATGTCCCTCAGGGACTGAGCCAAGATTTTATGCGTACTGAGGTTGTATGCACCCCCCTCTCCCTCTTCAGAAAGGTCTGATCAGATGATGAAAGGAAATTTGGATTTTGTAACAACATATTTGTCTAAAAGCTGTTTCTACACCTCTGCATGGCCAGACCTAAACTTCTGGTGGATAAAATTGCCTTATCTGTATATTTATTTTGTTTAGCTTAAAAGTAGTCAATACTTTTTTGGTCACTTGGTGTGAACACAACATTGACATATCATCACCTTTTAAGTTGATATGGTGAATTTTTAGCCAACTGTAGCTTATTTGCTCAATCAGCAGTTAAAGAGCAACATTATCGCTCATTTGGAATCATGTTTCTGGCCACCTGATGAATGCAAGTCCAATATTCACTCTCTTTTAGCTCTATGTTTGGTCTCTGCCAACTCATGAGAAAGATGTCTGGCTCTTTAGCTGCTAAAAGCTTCACTTCGTTCACCAGCTAGTAGGGCTGAACAAATAATCGCAGGAGGCGCCATATTTGTTCAAGGTGACGTGTCAAAATACCATTTTAAATTGTTGGCGTGCTGCAGAGATGTCCTGGCGTACACATCATATTCTACAGACTTCTGGAAACCTCTGTTTGTTATAGATGGCCACAAAAATCACACTGGAATTCATTTTAATGTGTTTTTAATGAAAATTACAATAATGATGTAAAAAATAAGCATTCCCCCTAGTATCGCAACAATATCACAATTGCACTATCAGTCAATATAATCGCAATCAGATATTTTGTTCAGCCCTACCAGCAAGTTGCCAACTGTGTCTGTTTGCTGCTGAGCATGTTGTGTGCTGTAGGGTTGTAGACCGTCTTTGTGGAAAACAATGCTAAGAGTTGTGAACCAAAACAGTAAAATTCGGCCAGACAGCTAAACATTGAGCTGAAAGTCACTACAAAGCTCCGTAAAGCTGTGTACAATTTTCACATGACAGTGCTCTCAATTTTAACTATGAACCTGATTCCTGCTTTAGGGATTTGGTCACTTTACATATCAGTTTTTAAAGAAACTCAAATAGGTGGATATCAAGTAAAATTTCACCAAAGACAAAAAAAAATGCATTCCTAAAAAAGACAGGATATTGCCCCATCGTGAAGTGAATAGCCATATATGGACAACGGATAATCTTGCCACACCCACTTACGATTCCCTGACTGTGTAATGATTGTCCCTGAAACACATGATGTCATTGCTTTCTGAGGAAACAGTATTGCCAGTTGTCTCCTGTCTACAGCCTGAACGACGGCACCCAGACAAAGCAGACTACCAGAGGGCATACCAGTGTTTGTTGGGAATGATTACAAAAGAAAACACACCACATGGCATCATGGCCTCACGGGCTGGCGGTAAAGTGGTAATCTGAGGACATGCAGACACTTAGTTGAGCTTTATCGGGTTATTTGTACTGCTCTGTTGTCACAATAATTTCCTTCAGCTTCTCAGTGTGGCTGTCACTTATCTGCAGGAAGTAGACACCCTTCATTTAACCCCCATGTTTCCCCTGGGAAAAGTATTCAAATAGGGATATTGTATGCTTTGGGGTTGTTTACATTTTGACTGAAGTGTGCCTGCTGGGCTGAAAATGGCTTAATGATTAATTACAGGCTACATATGCAGACGTGTACAAGAGAGTCAGTCAGCTTTTTAAACCACTAACAATACATGTTTACAGCCCTAACATCAATCAAAATTATATGGAAAGCTGAATTGTACAAATTCCCCATATTCCACATATTTCTTGCTGTTGCTAAACACAATGCTAATGCACGTTTGGCTGGTCACATCAGAAGAGAATCGAACCCATTAGTGAACTTACAATGGACTTTTTTTTATCTTTATTTATTCAGGGAAGGTTAAGTGGTTGTGTGCTTATTTGCAGCAACACCCTCCTTCATAGATCACATTCACAACTGGGAGCAGCCCAGACTTCCATTAGAGAAGCATGGTCAAATGTACCAAATTGGTTTTGGAGTGGACACCCAAACCTTTTCTGTTTTCTGAAGGCCCTGAAAACCTATTTTCTCAATCAGCTTCTGAGGGTTGTGGTTGAGTTTTGATCATTTCACTTGATAAAGATTTCTGTATTTGTGTTTCTCTCCTTGCTTTTCTAACTGGTTTGTGGTAGGCAGGGCTCAGATTGAAAAATTTAATGTATAAGGATGAAACGGTATGAAAATTTCATATCACGATTATAGTGACTACAATGATCAGCATTATCACGGTATTGTAAAAATGTGCCAAAAAATATTCAAATGTACTGATACACACACTGAAACACACACTGAAACCATTTCAACAAGTTTTATATTGAAAAATACAAATACAATTGCCATTTTGTTTGCATAAAAAAATAAAATAACAGCAAATACCTTTTGTAAACATGAAAATCATTTAAGTGTGCATTATCAAGATTTGATATTTTATATTATATTGGTAATACAATGACCCCGTGGAAATTACATGAAAAGAACAAAGTCTTTAGAAGACAGTGATAGTAACTGCAATGAGCCCAAAAACCGACATAAACACAGAGCAGTCTGTAGCGTTTCTAGATATGCTGGTTGGTTGACTAAACTGCATAACGTGTTATGTGCAGTGGACGAATAAACTCTGCCGACACACGACGCAGACAGCAACAGAACAACGTGTTGCGTGTTTACAAGAGCGGCTAATACTGAGAGCTTCAGTTTAAATGCTGTTAGCAAGTCAGACAGACAAACCAAAGCTAACAAAAGTTCACTATAAGGTTATTTTCTTCAATCAAGTTTCCCTCAGCACTCTCATAAAAACTAAAATACGACCAGACTTAAGAGTGACTGAAAGATCTTCGCAGCGTTGTCTTCCGCCGTGATGTCCTTGACCCAAACAAACCCACGTTGCATTGTGCGCATGCGCGCATGCTTCTGGGAGACGCTGAACTGTGTTTGCCGTGAGATTATAATAGCGCGGTTGTGCACGGTAATTATAACCGTCGGGAATTTTACCATGGTTTACCCTTAAACCGGTAATCGTTTCATCCCTAGACATGTAATATTTTTCCCTGCGCCAGTTGTGGGGTTGATAAAATCTGATCAAACCATACCCACACAGCTTTTTTGAGTGTTAAACTCTTAAACTCCAGACTTTTAACTTTGAGTTATGCATATTTAGTCATGAATATTCAGTGTTAAATAGAAATACTAAAAATACTGCACTGATGGACAGTGAAATCAAAATCGATGCTGCAGAACCAGAGATTTTATTATTCCACACGTTCTTTTTTCTTTTACCCAGCGCCTATGTTACCCACAACGCAACTGACCACAGACAGTTCTGTCAGAGATTCAGGTGTGAGTTCCTCTTTAAGAATTGAAATCAATCAAGTCAGATCTTGGATTTGACCCCTGATATTCCAGTAAAAACTGGAGCAAATCTTAAGCAAAAAAGATTGATTAATAGACTGAGTGCTGACATTCTTTATCCCGTGCCTACAGTATGTTCCTTTGGGTCCCAGATGGTGCTTTGGCTTAAGTCCTTTGACCACAAACCCAAACACATTGACTCAATGGGATTATCATATTTGTTCTGCAGTATCCCATACATGGTTTAGCTCTAACAGCAAGGACAGCTATTTAAGAATTTCCTTCCCAAGATGACTGGAATACCTTGGGAACTTGCCAGAGACCAGACAGCCAAATGCACCAGCTCTTCACATGACCTGCGTGCCTCAGAAAGCAGAAAGCTCCTTTGCACCACTGATTCTCCTGAATAGTATTATGTTGATGTCAAGTAGCTGGATCGGGTGAGATGTCATCATTCTACCCAAACCAAACTGTGCAGTGTGGAGTGTGCCACCAGAATAATTATACACATTTCAGTGGTAAATTATAATGAGTTAATTGATGCGTTTACGCCATCATTTGCAGTGTCAAGAAGAAGAGCCTCTTTTGTCAGCTGGCCAATTAGAGCTCCTGTTGCCGCTGTGTGGCTTGAACCACTTTAGTTTTTAGTGTGGAAACTGGCTGTGTATTTAAATGACATAATGGTGTTAAACACACATTATGTCATTAATGTGTGTTTAAATGACATAATAGATAATGGAAAAAGTATATTAATTAGTATGGAAAAGGTATATTAACAATACATTTTTATTGTCACATACAACAACCAAGACAATAATGTGAAATTAGTGCTAACAAAATCCTGAAAAACGAATGACATCAACCTCTGTACTTTGTATTTAGAACTAATTAGTTTAAATGACATAATGGTGTTAAACACACATTATGTCATTAATGTGTGTTTAAATGACATAATAGATAATGGAAAAAGTATATTAATTAGTATGGAAAAGGTATATTAACAATACATTTTTATTGTCACATACAATAACACAAGTACAAATCATGTGAAATTAGTTCTTTAACAAAATACCTGAAAAACGAATGACATCAACCTTGGCTGTACTTTGTGTTTAGAGCTAATTAGCAAATATTAGCATGCTGACATCCTAAATTAAGATGGTTAACATGGTCACCATCACACTTGCCTTTGTGAGGGAGTCATTCATGTTCCCAGGGTCCTATGTTCCCTAGTTATAGGGTTAGGATTAGGGAATTTAGGGAACATACAGTAGACACTCCCATTGTGAGTTTCTTTTACTTAAATCTCACACAACCACTAGCAATGGCTGGCGACTCTAGTCTTGTTTACTTATTTTGGTTAGATTAATGCCACAAAACTTTTTTTGTGTGATGTAAAGATATCATTTTTGCATTTGGGCCTATATGTCAGAGTTTTATGTGGAGTGGAGTGGAGCAGACTTTGATACGATTTAATACGTTGTTTAATTGCATGTTAGCATTACTGACATTAGCATTTAGCTCAAAGCACCGCTGTTCATTTAGGGTGACCATATGTGCTCTTTTGGATGTTGACCATTTTTTTGATTTAATGAATTAAAACAATTTCAAACTGCTGTAATTGAAATTAATATGCTAGTGGATTAAGCTATACAGGATACTATTACCTGAAATTATAATGAACAAACTAATGCCCTTATCAAATCTTAACAAGACAGAAAACGGTTTTATTTGTGAATCAGTTGAATTGTTGAATATCACTAAGCTGTAGGCATATAAGATATAAACAATCTAAGCCAAATAAAGTGTAACCTATAAATATAATAAGTATTACACTAACATTGATTATTATGTATGGGCTAATATTGTAGCCTACTAATACACACATTTGTACTAGTAACGCCTCCAGGTGGATAGTTCCCCTGCAGTGGACAGATGCAGAATGCATGACCTGCAAAGCTGGTAGGTATAGCCTACTGTCAGTGTCAAATAAAGGTGCTAGCAATCTGGAAACCGACATGTATAGGCCCTATTAAAGGTTGATAACCTATGTTGATAACACACATAGTTCCACCAATTACTTCCCCCCAGCCACCACCTTCCACCCACTGCAGGTGTCTGTCTGCCTTCTGGCCAAACTGTCCTTTTTTGAAAACCATAATATAATCAACCTACATATAGGATTCAGCCTTAAACAGCTGCTAGCATAGCTGTACACTCTTGTTCAGATGTATTTAGCAAATCCATTTATAAGCTAATTGAATAATTTATTGGCACAGATAATGAACATTGTTAGCCATTTGTTTTCTGAATAGTATCATTTAAATGTAAATTTAATTAATCACTTTTCAATTTACTGTAGGTGTGATTAGCAAAGGGAAAACAATCTCAATTACTAAGCTGCAGTCAGCTACTTTTGGTTTTACTCTATCTTTGACTTTCTCCACCACCGCGCTGCTGCTTACTTTACCCGGGGACCGGACGGTGAGCTGGCAGTCTGCTCCTGCTCCGTGACATCACTTTCCCAAACATTCACCCTTGGAAGTTTGTCCTTATATGGAAGAGCGCTCCCCTTTCTCCTGACTGCCCGGGCTATCCCGTGTCGGCATCTTCCCTGCTCTCTGAATATGTGTGTGACAGAGAGAGGGAGAGGAAAGGGAGAGAGGCGGTTTACCTTACAAGGCAGACCTGGGCTGCGCTTCACGTGTTTACAAGAGACGCGTTGTGACTCGCCTTTCTTTTCTGAATGACTTCAAGTCTGTTGCGCATGCACACTATACCGTGTACAGTATGTGTCAATGGTAGGTCTTCAGATCCTTTACTTAATGAAAGGACTAATACCACACTGTGAAAATACAGTTATGTAGGCTACATAAGTAAATGTACTTTGTTACATCCCACCACTATTTTTTACTGAAGGAACACAGGAATTGTACTCGTAACATATGTTTATTGTGGTATTGCCAGTGGTGGAAGTAGTATTCAGATCCTTTACTTAATAAAAGTAGCAATACCTTAATGTAAAATATAGTTAATTACAAGTAAATGTCATGCATTAAAAACCTTAAGTAAAAGTATTTATTATCAGAAAAAAATTTAAGTTTCAAAAGTAAAAGAACTCATAATGCAGAAAATGGTCCCTGTCATACTGTCCCACTAATATACAGTGGGTATGGAAAGTATTCAGACCCCTTTAAATTTTTCACTCTTTGTTTCATTGCAGCCATTTTCCAAAAATCAAAAAAGTTCATTTTATTTCTCAGTAATGTACACTCAGCACCCCATCTTGGTAGAAAAAAACAGAAATGTAGAAAATTTTGCAAATTTATTAAAAAAGAAAAACTGAAATATCACATGGTCATAAGTATTCAGACCCTTTGCCGTGACACTCATATTTAACTCAGGTGCTGTCTGTTTCTTCTGATCATCCTTGAGATGGTTCTACACCTTCATTTGAGTCCAGCTGTGTTTGATTATACTGATTGGACTTGATTAGGAAAGCCACACACCTGTCTATATAAGACCTTACAGCTCACAGTGCATGTCAGAGCAAATGAGAATCATGAGGTCAAAGGAACTGCCTGAAGAGCTCAGAGACAGAATTGTGGCAAGGCACAGATCTGGCCAAGGTTACAAAAACATTTCTGCTGCACTTAAGGTTCCTAAGAGCACAGTGGCCTCCATAATCCTCAAATGGAAGACGTTTGGGACGACCAGAACCCTTC